>NC_143480.1:14543268-14693950 GCF_027475165.1 Benincasa hispida | reverse complement strand
TCTAAAACTGATATCCCAACACAACAAGTTGTCATAACTTATGAGTCAACAACATGCATGAAGCGTGGTAAACCAATGGGTTCCAAAGATAAAAATCCAAAAAAAAAAAAAAAAAGAGTAGTCAATAACTCGATTCAGAATATGGATATTCCAAAAGAAATCGAAAATTGGACTGCTCACAAGGATATCAATGGAGATTAAACAATCAAGGATAATAATGAAATTTCAAAAATTATGTCATAACAAGAAAAAGATGGGACTGGACAGATATAGTTGTTGACAACATTTTTGTTATAATGTTACCTATTATTTCTAAAATTAATGATTATAAGCCAAAATCTATCAAAAAATGTCAAAATTGAAAAGATTGGCCTAAATGGAAAGAAGAAATTGAGCAAGAACTAAGCTCACTCTCAAAACAAGAGGTTTTTGGACCAGTAGTCCAGACACCAGAAGATGTCAAGCCTGTGGGATACAAATAGGTATTTATAATAAAAATGAATGAAAAGAATGAGGTTATAAGATATAAAGAAAGACTTGTTGCACAAAGTTTCTCACAAAAGACCTGGTATTGATTATGAGGAGACATATTCTCCCATGGCAGATGCAATAACATTGAGATATCTAATTAGCTTGGTTGTGTATGAAAAGTTTGACATGCATCTTATAGATGTAGTCACAACATACTTATATGGATCTCTAGATAATGATATTTATATGAAAATCTTTGCAAAATTAAAGATACCATAATCATATAATTCAAATGCTAGAGAATTATATTATGTAAAATGAAAAAGATCATTATATGGATTAAAACAATCTGGACGAATGTAGTATAATTGTTTAAGTGAATATTTGTTGAAAGAATGGTATAAAATTAACCTCATTTGTCCATGTGTTTTTATAAAGAAATCATAGTCAGGATTTGCTATTATCTTTATATATGTTAATAACTTAAATATAACTGGAACTCCTGAAGAGCTCTAAAAAGTAATAGAATACCTAAACAAAAAATTTGAGATGAAAGATCTCAAAAGAACAAAATTTTGTCTTGGCCTGCAAATTGAACATTTAGCATATGAGATATTTATTCATTAATCAACTTATATAGAAAAGATTTTGAAAATATTTTACTTAGACAAAGTACACGTATTGAACATTCCAATGGTAGTTCGATTATTGGATGTGTAAAAACATATATTTCGATATCGAGAAGAGAATGAAGAACTATTTGGTTCTAAAGTACCATATCTTAGTGCGATAAATGCACTTATGTATCTTGCTAATTGAAAATTTTGATGTATCTCACACAAAATACAAGATGTCATAAAAAATATGTATGACAAGTGAGTAACATAAAAACAAACAGAAAAATAACAACATAGAGATCGGTCATCCAGTTCGGTACAAACACACCTACGTCTAGGGTCAATGTGCCTGATGGAACAAAACTTCACTATAAAGAGTTTAGCAATTACAACAAAAGTACTTATATGATAGACTCCCTCTTTGTTAAGAGAGATCAGTTGTCACCGTCATGTGTTGTCGACGAAAGAGAGAGAGAGAGGTGGTTCGTTAGTGTCGTCCGAGAGAAAGAGGTGGTCACTGTCGTTAGTGTCGTCTGAGAGAGAGAGGTGGTCACTGTCGTTAGTGCCGTCCTTCTTGGTTTGTCAGAGATTTTCTAAGTGTAATTAAGGGAATTAACTAAGTATAAGTTAAATCCTATGTTAAAGAGAAGGAAAATTTCTAAGTGTTTGAAGAGATTTTCTTTTAGTAGCTTTGAGTTGAGCCTTAACTAGTGAAATTTGGCTAAGTGTGAAGTCAAAAGAAACCATGCGTTTGGTATTAGGAAACATTAACGCATGAGATGAGGCTAATTTTGTAAAGGTTAAAAGAATTTATGTCTTAAAGCCAAGGACAACCATGCATTGAGTTTATGAAGTTTGCCCAATCGTTGGCATGACAAGGGACGCATGTTGGCTGAAGCATTGGCAAAAGGCATTGCCCAAAGGTTGCTCATGCGTCGGGATGATAAGAGACTACGTGAGCGAAAGCGAGAGTGCTAGAAAATGAGCACAAGGCATTGAGCGTTAGAGTATGAACGCGGACGATCGTGTTGCTACATGCGGCGTTAAATGATGCGCAAGATGATAACACTACATGATAGACGATGGCGCTACACGATCTGGCACTAGACGATAAGCGTGAACACTAGACGATAGACGAAGCGCTAGACGATGGGTGTTGCACGATAGGCAAAGCGCTAAACGATAAAGCTACACGATAAGCGTAAATGCTACACGATAAAAAAATGCGCTAGACAGCGAGAGATACGCGATGAGCGGCAGCGAGATCGTTAGGTGATAAGTGACAAGGAGAGATCATTAGACAATGGAGCTATGCGTTGGGGCATATGTGCTATGCAATGGGCATAGCACTAGACGATTGGCAACAACGAGAGGGTTGGATGATGAATGACAACGAGAGGGCTGGATGATAAGCGACAGCGAGAGATTAATTGAACGATAGAGCTATACAACGAAATGCAAGAACTAGACAATGAACTAGACAATGGGCCAAGTGTTTATGCATTGTTAAAGCTTGCGTTACACAAGGTTGATGGATTCAACCGAACAAGTGGCTATACCGAGAAAAGATTGAGCTTGAATTAGTAGGAGGTGGACAAAAAGAATTTCATGCAAAGAAGTCTTATGCATAAAGAAGACAACTCAAACTTCCAGCAAGTAGGTGAGTGGTATGGAAATAGGTGAATGGCAAGGAAGTAGGTGGTGGCAAAGCTTGGTGCAGACACTCTAAAAGTTTCTAAAAAAGGAGGTTTCATGCGTTGGAAGCTTTAAGAAATAAGAAGGATCGGTTCCTTTGACCTATAAATACCACCACAAGGTGTCTCTTCAGTTCATAACATAAATCATCTTCAAAGAACATTAGGAAGAGTGTTTAAGAGCAAATTCGGAGGAAGCTATGCATGGGTAGCAAGACCATACGTTGATGAAGATGTTCCAAGAGGAGGAAATGTTGTCGGTAGAGATATCCACGGGGCGGGGCAGGGATGGAGAAACTTTCCCCGCCCCCTATTCCATTCCCCTTCCTCGCGAATTTCTCCGCGGGTAAAAACTTTCCGCCTTTATTTTTCTTTAACATTTTTTAATTTCAATAAATATATATTTTTTTACAATTCTTTAAACATTTTCAATGAAATTTTCATTTAAATGAAATATTATCAATTTTACTAAGTAAAACAATAATACACATGCAATTTAAAAAATATAATTAAACTGCTAAATTCTCATAATTTGTAAAAATTAAAATTCAACATTAGAGCATCCTATCTTAAACATTACAACATCTAAAGGATTAAAGTAATAAAAATCTTGAACTTAAATAATTAAAACATCCATAATTATCTTAATAAATTCTACACTATATATATATTAAAAATTTATAATTTATATACAAAGTCGGGGGGGGGGACCGGGGTCGAGGGAATATATTCGGCCCCGGCCCCTAAGGAATCAGGCTGGAGAGTAAGGAAAAGGCAAAAGGGTTGAGCTCTCGGGTAAGCTTGGACCAATCTTGATAATTTAAAGATTCCAACCAAAACACGAAAATTTCTGAGCTAATATTTTAAGGTAAGCTGAGACATTTTAGAACATGTTTGTAGAAGGAAGTATCTCAAAATAAGATCTGGAACTTTGAGTAATCTGAGCTTGTAGTTGAATCTAGAATTTAGGGTTCAAAAGGGAGCATGAGGAAACCAAGGAACTTCTAGAAAGAAAAGTTTCTACCTTATCAAGGTGAGTGGTAATTTCTTTTAAGTCTTAAGCATATCTTTTAGAGTATATGTATATGCTTATGTTGGGAATGAGTAATTAGCATGAGAATGAGATTATGTGATCGGGATGGTCAGGGGGTCAATAGACCTAATTCCTGAGCCCGGGAGTAGAACCTCACGGGATGGTCAGAGGACCGGGAGGTCTAGTTCCTGAGCCTATAGGATGAACCTCGTATGGGATGGTCAGAGGGCCAATAGGCCTAGCTTCTGAGCCCATAAGCAGGGATCTATGTGCACATAGAAAACATAGGGAACGCAGAAGAGTAAGCGTTTATGACTAGTATCAATTTTACTAGCTACCATATGAATAGGTAGAGTTTGAGAAAAGACTCATTATGAGTAGTATCAGTTTAACTATTTATTGTGCGTGTAGATAGAGTTGAGAATAGACTCATTCAAAGCTGAGGTTTGAATGTAACCTTGTATTTGTGATATGCTTGTATTATTATGAGTTGAAATAGACTCTAGAAGTTGTTTACCACTCACTGAGCTTCTTGAAGCTCATTCTTTTCTTTCATATTTTTCTTCCCAGGTAGCGAAAGGTTTAGGAGTTCCAAGGTACTGCTAAGGGCAAGGTACTGCTAAGGGCAAGGTCTGCCACTACCATAGTCAGACTTCCGGTTTTAAGAGTTGTTGTTGTAAACTTTATAGTTAAGCTTGAGATATGTACAAACGTTATACTGTTTGTAATAAAATGAGTTTGGTCAAACAATTGTGTAAATCTTTGGCTTAAAGTTTTATGAGTATAAAGAGATTCAGATGGGCAGTAGGTATCACAAAAGGATAGTATCTGCGGTCTTTCACGCCTCCCCTCGTGCTCAGGAGGCAGGCTTGGAGCAAGATGTGAATTCAAATTCCTAAATATTTGTTATATTTTTACAAAAAATGTATTTTTTCCATTTTCAAATGAAATTTCAACTAATGCAACCATATCCAATTTTCTTATATTTGAGGTAGTTTAATAATTGATTGAGTGGTTTATTCTAAGTCAATAGTTATAATTTTACTTACTCGTTGTGTGTGTATGGTTGTTTATGAAGTTCGAATATGTTGTGGGGGGTGGATCGAGTTTGGTTTAGATTTTTTTGGGGGAAAAGTTTGAATTTTTTGTGTGTTCGTTGATGTTTATGAAGTTTGAATGTTGTGAGGGTGGGTAGAGTTTGGTTATAATCATTTTGGAGTTGAAATTGTAGGGATTTGTGTGTTTTTTTATGTTTTTGAGCTCGGAAATTTCGTGGGGGGTGGTAGAGTTTGGTTATATTAGTTTTGCTTGTTTTTCCGTTGAACTTGAAGTTTTTGTGTGTTTATGGATGTTTATGAAGTTTGAATGTGTTATGCAGGGTGGGTTGAGTTTCGTGATACTCATTTTGGAGTTGAACTTAGGAGATTTTTTGTTTGTTTCTTGAAGTTTATGACATTTGAATGTTTTTGTTTTGTTGTAGGATGATGTTTGGAGATGAGGTTGGATAATTGTTGAAGATGTTGTATGTTTTTGTATCTTTGAAGACATATTTCTTGACGTTGTTTTCATCTTATTGCTTTCTTGTATTTCTAAAGGCATATTTTTTTTTATAAACTATCTTGTAACTTTTCTCTATTTTAGGTAATAATGAATAATATGGACTTCATTTATTTGTTTTACTTCTTATATGAATTTATTTGAGTTGGTTAATGGTGTTTTATAGGTTATTTAGATCAGATTAAAAGAAATTTAAAAAATTACAAATTAAATAATTTTAAAAGTCAACATTCAACCGTTGAAATTGAACTCTCGATGCAAGGAAGGAAAGGACTGTCAGGAGGTCCTATAATTCCCGATGGGTGGAAAGGACTGTCGAGAGTTACAGGAACTCTCGACGAAATAGAGGGTCGTTGGGAGTTCCTATAACTCCCAATGAGTTGAAGGGACCGTCGAAGGTTATAGAAACTCCCGACGATATATATTACCTGTCAGGAGTTCCTACAACTCCTAACGCCCTATATTTGTCGTCGGGAGTTGTTGAACAACTCCTGACGGTCCTTTTTCGTCGTCAGGAGTTCTACTCCCGACAGATTTCTCTTGACCAAACTCCTGACGATCAATTCTTCGTCAAAAGAAGATCTCCCTATCCATTTTCCACCATTTCTCAGCGATTTCAAGCATCCAAACAAGTGTGATTTATTGTAGTGTTCATTGATTTACTGACCATTTTACATTTAGATGTCTGAGTACCTTGACAAGTATTTACCCTATTTATAAAAGCTAACTTGACCCACTTTGACTTTCCTTAATCAAATATCTTTAGTTGCTATAAAACAATTCTACAAAGATATAAGGTTCTTCTAAGGATTTCAAATTGAACTAAATCCAAAATTCTCATTTGTTTATTCTAAGATATCAAAAAGTCAGTAAGTTGTTTGATCGAACTCATTTCAAGCTCAGTTTGTGTGTTGATTGGATATCAAAAAAGACAGAATGCTCCACCATCTTTCGAGACATCCTTCTGAAAGCTATGTCATCACCATAAATTTGAAAAACAATAAACTTTCCTTTTGACTTCCAAAAAAACAGAACATGCTTCAGTTCATACTCATGACGCACACAACTGTTGGTGGAATATTCTAGAAATATGTTGTAGTCACTACTTGGAATCAATTTTGTCTTAAGGCACAATTAGCCAGAATATAACTTGTGTCACAAAAAGGATAGAAATATTTAACATTATTAGAATTATTCTCGATAATTTAGCAATTGGTCCCACACATACCTTGCCTCAAGAGTAGGACAATTAGAAACATGGCAATTAGTACATTGCATCATATCAAGAGTCGTCTCCTCAAGAGTACTAGTCTTACACTTGGCTATCCCATTTTTATGGGGAGAGGGCACAACTCCAGTGTGTTTAGGAATGTTACCAACTTGATTAATAACATTAGAGGTCCACAAGTAACAATTATAAGATGAGTGCATACCTAACATAACAGTCATATTGTCTTTGTTCGTCACCAAACATTTATCTTTTGAAAAGCTTACAACAAGCCTCTGATCACATAGCTGACATATGCTGATTAAGTTTACTGTTAAACCTTTGACAAGAATGACATCCTCCAGTGCTAGAAGACCAGGATACAACAGATGTCATTTCCCCAGTACTTTCCCTTTTGCTCTACCTTCAAAAGTAACGTGACCAGAACTATATGTCTGCACATTGGTGAATGACTTTTCGCCAGTCATGTGATAAGAACATCTGCTATCAAAGTACCAGTCTTCTTTTGTTGAGGAACGAATTGAGGTGAACGCCACTTGACATCGAGACTCAGAAGAAAATCCATATTTTTTAATTCTCCATTCAAATTTATTTCTATGTACTGGTTTGACAGGATTGACAACGAAAATAATAAGGACGAATGTGTCCTACCTTTCTACAGTAATGACAAATTCATCTGTGTTTCTCTTCGCTACTTCGAGTGGAAGTTGACACATCTTTTGTCTTCGATAAAGGGACTAACATCAAAGAGCTTTGGGTTGGAATAAAATGATTTAACAAAGATGATTCACCTTTATAGAATCGCTTACCTTGCTATTTGAACCCAATGCCACGCTTATCAGAAACATGCTTGCCAGAAGACAAAATCATGTTAAGATCATTAGTGTTTAAGTTCATCATGCAAACAAAATTTGACGTCGATTCAAGTTCAACTTTTGACGCCTTCAACTCGTTCTTCAATTTAGAAATGGTGCTTAATAGACGATGATTATCTTCAATTAATTTTTATATTCTCTCATTTTGAATTTTCAAGACTTTAGAGTCTTCCATCCACAATTGATAGATTTCTTCAAAAGATAAGTTTCCAGAGGTAATTGTATTTTGTTATGTTTCCTTTCCTGCCATAGAAATACATTCATTAGAATGATCAATTACATTAGAGCATTCAAGAGAAAGACTTCCTATAAGAGCTCAAACTTCCTCATCAGAGTCACTGCTTGACTCAGTTTCATCATCTGATAAGTGTAGGATCGATATGACAACTCTAGAAGGTGGTGAATAGGGTTTAATCAAACTAATGAAAGCTTTTTATCTAAGTGGACCCAAATAAGTAAATTAATGCACTTTTTGCTAACAAGTAATTTAAACTACGAATTTATACAAATAATTTCATTTTGAATTAAACAAGAAATTGACCATCACAGTTTAAAGCACAATTTTCAAATCTAATAAAAGGATTGGTAAAGGATATATAAATTTAAGAACTACCAATCAAAATAAACATATATGAGCAATTAAATTTAAGAAAAAAATTCCAAATAATTTCAAGCAATAAAATTTAAGAACAAACTAATTGCAAAATTAAATAGTTTAGGGATAGAGAAATTGACATCAAGAATTTTATAGTCGTTCGGCACGACCGACCTATATTCACATCCCCAGCTCCCCTTGGGTTTGTCATCAAACTTGATTCTTTCCACGGCTTAGAGTCAAACCATTACAACGTTCTTTTTTCGAATGCAAGAACAAACCTGATTGTTTCCACGGTTGAGGATCAAACCATTACAACTCTTTTTCTGGGATCAAGAGCAATCCTTACAATGGGTTTGAAGTGAAGCAAAATATGAGGAAAACTCTCTCAAAGAGTAGATTTACAAATTAAAGCTCTCAATGAATCAATTCTCACAACTTAAAATATCTCTCTCAAGAAGAAGATGAAAAGAAGAAAATTGAAGCTTGAAGAGCACAACAATGGAAACTTTGCATTTTTGGAGAGAATTGAAAATTATGAAAATTGTTCTCAACATTTAGAGAAGAAGATGAGTTTAAATAAAGAGGAAAAATTGTTGAAAACCACATGTAATTTTGGGTCATTGGATCTTAGAAAAATAAAATCAATTGTTGAGATAATTCCTTAATTTTAAAACAACTAGCCATTGGACACAAACAAAAAAATAATATTAAATTCTTTTTCTCATTAAATTCTTTTTCTTTTTAAAAAACTAATAAAAAACAAAAACACACCATGTGTCCAAAACTAACCGTTAGACACAAACATAAAATAATATTATAATAATTTATATTTTTTAAAAGCATTTCTTTTAAATCCCAACAAAAAACAAATGTCTACCATGTGTCCAAAACTAGCCGTTAGATACAAAAATCATTTTCTTTTTAAATTAAATTCATTTTCTTTTTAAAACCAATCCAAAATTCAAAAGTCTACCAATGTCACTTCTCCATTGCTCCAAATGGCACCTTCCACTTGCAATTCATGAGGCTAATCCAAAATGTGTATGGTTGAGATCAATGACTCAACACATTCATGAAACATGCGGCTTGTTTTCTGACAAAAATCTTTCAACAGTGTGATATGAAGACAATATATATAGCATGCATATCTTCAAAGAATAATATATTAAAGGAGATAGAAGGAAACATATCTCACCAAAACTCTTCTACATCCATGATTTTGAAGAAAATGGAGAGATCATTGTTCAACAAATTTCTTTCAAAAATAACTTGGCAGACTTATCCACAAAAGTGTTACTTGTCGCAACATTCAAGAAGTTGGTGAATACCATTGGAATGCAACGACTTAGAAATCTCATGATGTCTTTATGAGGGGAAGAAAAGCATTGCACGCTTTTCCCCTTGACTAGGTATTCTCCCAATGAATTTTTCTAGCAAGATTTTTAATGAGACAATTGTTAACGTATATATGTTATGTACTCTTTTTCCTTCACCAGGATTTTTTTTCATTGGGTTTCCCTAGTAAGGTTTTAACGAGACATATTACTTACCTACAATGGAAATCTAAGAGGAAATATTACAAATATTGAGAATTTAATTAGATTTTCATATTATATTAATTACCTATTCTTCCCATTCACTTAGCCTTTGGACTCTCCACCTTCCCTATTTTAAGCACATTTTACTTGGTGTCTACTCCATTATAAACACTATCAATAAAACATTTAAAAACACACCTCTCAAATCTTACCTCTCACATCTTGAGAATAGAAGAGCTCTCTTCTTTACTCCCATTTCTTCTGTGTTGTTTTTATAATGTTCTAGTTTTACAATATACATACACATACATATATATACACATATATACATACATACACATATATAACCCTATAGGCAATAATGAAGTTTTTATTTTACCGCTTTACAATTTCACCCCTGAAATATGGTTTGTTTTTCATTATTTTTGTTACCACTTTACCATTTTATTCTTCATTTTCAAGTTTTTTTTCAAAGTTCTTAATGGTTTGAATTCTATTATGATTATCTTGCATTTTTGTTACTTGTCTTTTAGTTCTCCCATTTAGTTTTGTACAGAACTTATAGTGTTTTCCTCCTAAGATAGTTCTCTTTCCCCTTAGATATATTATAGGGATGTGGTCTACATTAGAGATGTTCACGGGGCGGGACGGGATCGGGGATATCATTCTCATTCCCGTCCCCGCTTCCTATTTCATTCCTCATCTCCTGAAATTCCTTACGGGGATCGAGGTGGGGATTCCCCGCGGGAAATTCGCGGAGATCGGATTCCCCACAGGGATTTTTTCCTCGTTACCTTTTTTTCTTTTCTTTTCTTTTTGTAAAAAGTCAATTAATTTAAATCACTAATATGGCCAAATTTTAATTAAATAATTAACCCTATCACTAAATTGTTTATTATGGTTAGATTTACATGACAATTTTAATTTAAAGATAAATTATTCAAATTTTGACCTAAAAAAACTAATTAATTTTTTCTAGTACAAAAAAAGAAATATAAATCAAATTATTCACATATAAAATCTAAATTTAAATATTCAATTTGAACATATTCATTATCTTTCCCAATAAATAATCAAATTTGAAATTTAAATGTAATATTTATATAATAATAATAATAACATAACATTAGATAACTATACTAAATAAATATGTAGAAGCTAATCGGGACTGATAATAATAATAACATAACATTAGATAACTATACTAAATAAATATGTAGAAGCTAATCGAGGCGGGGACGGGGAACGGGGCAGGGGCGGGGACGGGGAATGCATTCCTCGTCCCTATCTCCGTTTAGCTCACGGGAAATTTTCTTCCCCCACTCCCTTCCCCATTCTCCGTCTAATCAGGGAATCCCCGCCCTGTTCGGCGCGGGGCCCCATCTCCATGGGAAAATTGGACATCTCTATCTGTAAATGGGTCAAATCAAGACCTAATATCACACAAATGTTAAAAACTTTCGATATTTACATTATGTCTAGATTTAAATCATATTTTAGTCATTGAACTTTGAATTTTAATCTATTTTGGCTCCTAAACTTTCAAAAACGTTTGTTTTAGCCCCTAAATTTTTAAAGTGTTTATTTTAGTATATTATTGAAATTACGTTAATTCTTCAATAGAAATGTAAAGAAGCTTGTATTTTTTTTAATGACTTAACTCTAGATGTATTGAGCAAGATGAAGGTGGAGTTAAATATCAATAACCAACATGCCAAAATATTGAACTAAAAATGACTTTTAAATTCTCTCGCTTTTCTACCTTATTCGAAATTGAAACTCTAGATTTTTTAGTACAGCTAACTTATTTGGTAGCTTAACCATCCTAAAATATAAATCACCTCGCCATTTAGTTAAAAAATTAATAAAATCTTAATATATAACAAGGACCAAAATAAGCACTTATTAAAAGTTTAGGGACTAAAATAAACATTTTTAAAAGTTTAGGGACAAAAAATAAAACGACATTCAAAGTTGGATCAGAGACTAATACAGACGTTTTTAAAAGTTTAAGGATCAAAATAGAACATTATTTAAAATTCGGAACCAAAATAAGATTTAAAGTCAATTTTAAAATAATTTGTCATAATGACTTTCTAATATTCCCTCAGTATTACTTTTAAAAAAATAATACACAATAAACTAAAAGGGGGAAAAAACTTCATATTTTTCCGTACCCATTTTTTCCCACTAATAATCCCTCTTGTATTATTTTTAGAAAGGAAATTTTCCATATTTTCTCATACTCATTTTTATAAGTATTTTAAAAAATAAGATTTCAATTGGCAACCTATTTATATAAGATTTCAATTGACAATGACATGTTAGTGAACTTTGGCAAGATTTTCCATTTACAACCTATTTAAATAAGATTTACTGCTGTAATTTTACTGAATACAATTAAAACCTACAAAAAAAAGTTCCAATTTTCAATCCGAAATTAAAATAATAATAATAATAAATAAAAACATTATTTTGCCAATTTCGAAAAATCAAATATTGAAATTAATAATAAAGAACAATAATAACCAATTGTAATAAGGGTAGTTTGGTAAGTTAAAAATTTTAAAAAATATATATATATATCGGATGAAACCCCATAAATAAAAATAAAAGTTATTTGAGACATTTTTCTTGAAATATACTCTAAAGTTAAGTTTATTTCACACCCTTTCTCAAATAAACTTTTCAATTTATTCGAGGTTCAGACTAAATTATTATATAATTCAATTTCACCAAGTTAAAAATTTTTGATCAAATACACTATGATATTCATCTAGATATGTCATTTATTTTATCTTTAAATTTTAAATCATTGGAGACTTGTTGATTTATAATCCTTTTAAAATAAATTATATTCTACTTTATCTTTAATTTTTTTTAAAAAAAATAAATTCTTATAAATAGAAAATTTTCAAAAATATTTACGCTTTATAACAAAAAAGTTTCGAATTTCAAAAAATCTTTTAGAACTTTTTGTTATAAATTATAAATATTTTAAAATATTTTTTTATTTAAAAAGACCTATTAAAATAATATATGGTAATGTGATTGCTGAAATTTTTTTAGAAGAAAAAATAGAACTAAAAATTATATTAAAATTTTGAGATGGTGTTTGTAATAAAATATTTAGAAAATTGTTTGAAAAAGAAATGAAATATATTTGCGCCACTAAAATCCAATGGTTTTGGGTTGGACCAACATGTTGAAAGCCTCTTCAATTGTGGCCTCCCAACCAACCAAAATGGACTTCCCATTCACCAAACAAAATTAAACAAAATTCCAAGTTTCTAGGCATAGTCTACTGAATCAAACGATAATTGACATGTTGTTTCTTGAGATTATAAGTTTGATTTTTCAATCCTTCAATTGTCCGTATTTAAAAGGGATTTTTCAAAATTATTCTTTAAAATTCAAGTCTCATGTTCATATGATCCCTAAACTTTAAAATATTACACTTTAATCCTGAATTTTTAGCTTAATATCTATTTGATTCCTAGATTTTAGAATCTTATGTTTTTATCCGTGAATTTTTAGTTTTTTTTTTTTTCATTTGGTTCATATTTTTTTATATTATTCAATTTTACCCTAAATTTTTACTAATATTCACTTTGGTTTTTTACTTTAACTTGTAGTTACTTAATTCAAAATATTAATGACTGAAAGTAAGTATTTAATGAAAAATCTACGTTAATAAAACTGAAGAGTAAAATATAACATATGAAACGTAATGATCAATTAAAATTTAAGAGTAAAAATGTAATCATTCAAAACATAATAATCAAACCAAAACTAATAAGTCGGAATAATAATAATAATAATAATACAAGTCTTTAGATTGACTGTCCCTTCCATATTCAAGTTATTTTAGTAGCATTAATAGGTTTTGATTATACGGTCAACTTTCTTTTTACGAAGCATAGTTGAACTCCATAATCAACGTTAATTAAATGGAATTATGATTCTTTTTGTGTACTATCTTATAATCATGCCAATTTTTGTTTATACTATCTTATGATTTGTTTATGTTTATAATTTCAAGTGAAAGATTGTTTGCATTAAATATTCATATAGTAAAGTTTCAGTGTCTATATATTTAAACCACTGACTTCTTATTTGAAAATATATGATTAAGTCCATTTATTACATGTATAATTAAAACTCTATCGATTTTTCTCAACCTTCCTCACACAATTGATCAAAAAAATGTTTTCCCGAAGTTGGAATAAGCAAAGAAAATTAAACTAAGAAAGCAAAAGAGGTACGTTATTTATCTGAAAATGCACTATTTTTAAAATTTATTGGCCTTATTTTTTAAAGGTATTGTTGTAATTAAAATGTGGGGTGGAGGAATCGAACCTTAAATATCGAGGTTGATAGTATAAACCCTATGCCAGTTGAGTTACGCTCTTGTTGGCAATGGGTGGCTTTTTACCACCTCCAAATTGTACAATATTTATTATTTATTATTCATCCTCTCTTTCCATCTTTTGTTTTACTATTTTCTACCCATACTATTATAAACTAAAATATTTTGTATTTCAAATACAAAATAAACAATAAGTCAATAACTGACTATTATAATAATCAACTCAACACAACGGCGGATTTAGGAATCTTTTGTAAGGGGCACTATACATACGAATATGATTGAAATTTTTTTATAAAAGAAATGTAAAACAATATTCATTGATTTATATGTTAATTGATTTGATTCACAACAATTATATAAATATAAGTAAATATGATAACTATACTAAATAAAAAAAGTAATTATGATAACTTGAATACTATAGTTATAATAAGAAATTTTAGTTCTTAGACCAAGATTTGGAAGTAGTTTTCAATAGGTACTTTTTTTGGTTTAAAGATGATGACTTTATATTCATCTCAATTGTTATTTTTTTAAAAAAAAATATCTCTCCATATTGAATTAGAGTTAATTTTACAAAATATTCAAAATAAAAATATTAAAATATATCAATTTAAAAGTATAAGAACTAAAAAGACTGAGAAGAATTTGAAACTTACTTATTGATGGTGGGACATGTATAGCTGATGAAAAATTTATCTTGCAAGTCTAACTCTGAAACTAATATATATAAATATAAGTAATGTGAATATAAAAATTATGCAGAAAAAAAAAGTAAATATTTACCTATTCAATATAATGTTGGTGAAAATTGTGATTGAAAAAAAAATTGAAGAAAAAACCTCTGCATTTTTTGTAACTAGAGACAGGTTTATTGCAATTACAACTCGAAACCTACCTTATTATTTCATTTTATTTATTTTATATCATATTTAGAATTTAAAAAAAATTCTATTTCATATCTTTTATATCAAATTTTGAATTTAATAAAATTTTCATTTCATATTTGAAGTTTTTTAAATTTTCCTTTTTTATTTTAGGCAATCGCAACAAGACTAGCCTCCACACACTATACAGATCATCAGACTTCTACTATTTAATTTAGGACTTTCGACATAGAAGGTTTTAAAATAAGGACTATATTACATTAATGTCTGAACATTTTATTTTTTACAAAAAAAAAAAAAATGCCTAATGAACTTTGTTTTTCCACTAATGTCAGTCGCTATTTACAATGTAGGTCTTGCACCCCCCCACCATGTGCACACACACACATTCTCTCTCTCCCAAACTTCATGGTAATTTTTTCCTCCTCCCTCACTATTCTCCTTTCCCTTCTCTCTTTTTTCTCCTTTCGATGGTGTGAATTGCAGGTGGGAGACGGACGGTGTGGGGCGAGCAGATCCGACAATGGATGTAGGGTGAATTGACGGCCTGACACGAATCGCATGAGACGAACTGATGACAACGGCGGCGAGGGACGAATGGACGGTGATGGGGAGGGAAGATTCGTTCAATGGCACGGGGCCGGGGGAGGGGAGGGGGCGAGCAAATCCGATAAATAGTGATGAGGCAAGCAAATCTAGTCGACGACATGGCAATACGAGCAGATTTAGTCGACTGCACGGCGGGCCGAGTAGATTCAATCGATCACGTAGCAGGGCGAGCAGATATATGAATATATATAGTATGATATATATAATCGTTTATTTTCTATAAATAATGATGGTTTTGTATTTAGATTTCTTGTTTTATGGTATGTATACTTAAATATATGTTTTGTGCTAAAATATATTATGTTTTGTATTGTACTGTCTATGTATACAATAATCTATTTCACTATATTTATATTTCCTATGTTTGTTAGTATATACAATGTTCTAAGGTATATTTAAAAATAACGATGATTCGCTAGAAAAAACCAACAAGTTGCCATGAAATCAGAGTTATATTTGAGTACATATCAAATATATTTACCGGTATATTTCATATATTTGTTAGAACATTGTGTGTTTAATTATTTATGCATTATGAATAAATGTTGTATGTGCATTATGAACTTGTATGTGCATATAAAATGTCATGTAGATTTAAAATCTCACCATAGGAAGCATGTTTTATGCATTGAAAGTATGTTATAAAGAGTTATAATATATAGTGTGCATGTTTAGAATTTCATATGTTTAATATAAGGTGTTATATTGAATCTCAAAATGATTGATGATTGTTATGGATGCAAAGCATGTCTAAGGTTTTATAAGTTGTTATAAAATTGGGTTAGACATTTAAAATCCATAACAAAGATAAGTTGCATGCTCAGGTAGGTTAATAAATAACCACTTGTTTTAATAGTTAAAATAGGTCGTTATCTTGTAAAACAATAGTTACAAACTCAAGCAGTGTATAATCTTGTCTTAGGCTGGAGATACTTAAGTGGACGATCTACAGAACACCTCCTACCTGGGGATTATGGTCGAATAATTGAGCATTGTTAACCCGGTTTTATAAGCATACGTGAGCGATGTGAGGTTTTAAAATTGGTTTATCACCTAGATATCATAGGTTAATTCCAAATATAATCGTTATACTTGGAAATTCACTTAGACTTAGGTTGTTTTAGATAGCCGGAACATACCTTAGTAAATATTTACCCAAATCAAAATAGAACACTTCAGTGGGAGACTAATAGCATATACGATATATTGTTCTTAGCTCTCACGTCCCTAAGAGTTCACACTGTATGCTTGGCTTCGTGTCACCCTGAAGTGACCTCCATTCGGAAAGTGTTTGCATGGGTCAATAGCAAGGTGAATAGAGGAAGTAGTTCATAATAAGTGGGTGAAGGATGTGTGTCAACATGTCCTGCGATCTCTTCCATTAGTTTAGACCGTGAGATTCCTATGTTTCGTCTGCTTGTCGACTTTATGCGATCTACGCTAGTCGTTTTACGACGATTATCCCCTCGGAGAGTTGTAACATGGGATTCAGAACAACTCAAACTCCAAGAATGGATATGATTTCTTAGGTCGGTTCCTAACCTTGACTCTCTAATTTGGTAGCATCGTTAGGGCCGCTAACCTTTGAACTCTGAAAATAGAGGGTTACACTTACAGAATTATTAAGTGTTAGTAAGTTCTTGACCGAAAACGGTAACTAAATGACTATAGGAATAAGAGTTATTCTGGAGATAGTATTTAGTCAAGAATGTCTTGTTTTAGTGAAGGAATATTTGACTGCCCGTTGGTAGTACTTATTCTGACTCACTATAGTATCGTTCCAAATAAAATAATGAAATTTTGGGTACATTATTACTTTGCTAAAATATGATTGGATTTAAAGGCAACTCACTAATAGAATTTTTTTATACTTTGAGAATGACTAACTCATTAATACAGTTATTGGCTTCTGATAAACTTACTGGGGACAATTATGCTTCATGAAAATCGAATCTAAATATAATACTGGTAATAGATAATTTGTGGTTCATTTTAACTGGGGAATGCTCTCCAATCCCCAGCTCAAACGCAAACCGAACTATTCATGAAGCATATGACAGGTGGACAAAGTCAAATGAAAAAACCCGATCCTATATTCTTGCCAGCATATATGATGTTTTGGTGAAGAAACACGATAACATGCATACCGTTAAAGAGATTATGGAATCTCTGCGGGGGATGCTTAGATAACCTTCCTTCTCCTTGAGACATGATGCTATCAAGTGCGTTTACAACTGTCGTATGAAAGAAGGACCTCTGTTAGAGAACATGTCCTGGACATGATAGTCCATTTCAATATAGCAAAAGTAAACGGAGCTATCATAGACGAGAAAAGTCAAGTTGGTTTATTCTAGAATCTCTTCCGAAGAGCTTTTTGCAGTTTCGCACTAATGCGTTGATGAACAAAATAGAACATAACTTGACCACTCTTCTCAACGAACTTCTGGCTTTTCAGTCTATTTTAAGAACTAGAGGACATGAAGTAAAGGTAAATGTTGTCACTGCTGATAAAAGAGGATCATCCTCTAAGATAAAATCTGACTCTGTTTCTTCTTCCAAGAACAAAAGTGTTCAAATGAAAAAGAGTAAAGGAAAAAAGAAGGCTTCTACTGGCCGTAAAGGCAAAGTCAAAGTTACAGATAAAGTAAAATGTTTCTAATGCAATGAAAATGGGCACTGGAAGAGAAACTGCCCGAAGCACCTTGCGAAAAAAAGAGCGAAAAAAGCAAAACAAGGAAATTAGTTTCTGAAGATTGTTTACAGAAGAAGAGATAGCTCTCAAAGTTATGAACAAAGGGAGGCTATCTCAGAAAATCCAGCGGGAGTTCCTAAAGTTATTTTTAAAAGTTGGATCCATTATTAGATAATGTACTTCTTGTTAAAGTAATGAAAAGTTTTGTATCTATCTTTTATAAATAAAAAAAAAAAATTGTATAAAAAGTATCCTTTTATTATATATGGAATGTTCATTAGCAAAAGAAGTTTTCTTTTTATTATTATTTGTTTGTTTTACTATAAACAGCTTCTATGTTAAAAACCAACCAAATCAAAGGCCATTTCAAATATTTAGATATTTAAACGACTAAAAATCTAAGGCCAAGGTTTCTTTAAGTACTTATCTTTGGCAATTAAATTTGGTTACATAAGTCTTCATAGGATTAAGAAAAAGGTTAAAAGTAATCATCTAAATAAGTTAGAAGACAATCTTTTAATACTATGTGTGTCTTATCTTGGAGATAAGATGACCAAAAGATTTTTTTTTATAAGAAAAAGTCTTAAAGAGCGAAATAACCCTTAGAGCTCGAACATTCAAACCTTTATGGTCTGATGAATGTCAAGGTACAAAGAGGGTATGACTATATCATTGACTTTAGTGGTGCTTATTCAAAGTACAGTTATCTTTACCTAAAACACAAGTTTAAAACATTTGAAAAGTTCAAGGTGTATAATAACTTATTAGGTAAAATAATTAGGACACTTCGATCAGATTGAGGTGGAGAGTACAGAAAATTTGAGATTTTCAGGACTATTTGATAGAACATGGAATTCAGTAATAACTCTCTACACCTAGTGCCTCGACAGAACGGTGTATCGAAAAGAAAAACATAACCTTGTTAAACATGGTTCGATTGTAAGATGAGCTTTTACTTAGTTGCATTAATCGTTTTTTAGATACACAGTAGTGACTGTTATATATTTTTTTTGAACATCACTCCATTAAAAGTGTTTTCTCAAAATTCATATGAGATGTGGCAAGGTCATAAAAGTTGTTTATCATAAGTAAAGGATGTCTACATATTCCAGAATTTGGAAAAAATCGACATATGTATTAGTGTCAAACCCTAAGGTATTGGAACATTGTTCAAATAGTATGCTTATCTGTAGGCTACCCAAAAGAAGTATACTCCTTCAACCTAGGAGAAAATCATGTATTTGTATCGATAAATGCTATTTTACTTGAAAAAGTATACTTGTTAAATCATCCTAATTGTATCAAATTTTCATAGTAGCAACAAAAAATCAACAGGAGTTTTTTTATTAAGCTGACCTTGTAACAAAGGTTGTTAAGACGGGTCAAATGCATTTTTTCTCAAAAAGTTGAGAGTGTCTCGATATAGTGGGAGGGTTGTGTGACAACTTAGCCATAACATGGGTTTAGTAGAAACTCAAGTCATAATATTTGGTAATAGCGTCGAGAATAAAAAATGTTAAGATTATAAAATGCATTCCCTTTTTGTTGATAATTAGAAGTCTACTGTATACTAATATGTTTATGGGGGTCCTCTCGGCTAAAGTGTTTGAGGGCCACCTAGTGAATCTAGGACTATGAGTTATATAATCTAGGGAAAGTGAGAGAAAAAACCCATGGGTATTTGATACATAAGGTATATGATACCCAGTAAAGGAAAATCTTGGGTATATAATGCCCTAGTTTATTGTATTTCTCTCTAAAAAAAACTCAAAACACAACATTATGTATACATATGTGTGTTACCACTGGAGTATTAGTCCAAGTGGGAGTTTGTTGAGTTTTATGTCCTAAAACTCGTAGTTTGCAAACAACAAACTTATTATATTGATCAATAAAGATGTTATTGAAGTATTAATTCAATAAATTTTTATTGAATGTATGAATTGCTCATTTCGTTTTAGAAATAATCGAAATCCAATAAACTAAATATCTATGGCTATTACATGAGCACTTGAACTTTATGTGGAGACATAATAGTGAATCAAGTTCGAGTAAATAGCCAAAATGGTCTATAGTATACTAATAAGGTTGGGTTCTTATTCTGGTAACACTATTGGATGTGGCCTACTTTGTAGATGTTACAATTGTTGTAAAGTGCTACAAATGGAGTGATCGTAATTCTTTCATGTAGAAATTTGCGAGTTGAGGCATCTTATGCAAAGAGTTTGTATAATATCGGACCAAGAAATTAGTCACTCTTACTTTATAACGTTGTTTACTATTTAAGACTGACAATTCCAAAGTGATGATCTAAGTAACTTGACCTTAATCCTGAGCTAACTATGAACTCCTATTTATTCGAGATTATCCTTAGATTTGTATGGGTGAGAGTTGGTTCAACAGCGCCAACTCAATAAGCCTCCCATTTTAGGGGTAAGACCAGGTAGATAGCTGGGAACATAGGGTGCAAGATAGAACTCATCCTTACCCACTTTTAGGGACAATAGAAAGGTTGTTCCCTTAAGTGCTGACTCTGAGTCTTGAACAAGGGGTCCCACCCTCTCATTGGCTCGAGAGGGACTTGGTTTGCTGATTGGATCGCAAACTAATTGTTATTAGAGAATCAGTGGAACTTAAGGAACAAAAGGTAATCTCGGGGGTAAAACAGCTATTGAACCAGTCGTTATTACAAACAACTTATGAAGGGTTAACTTACTAATTATGATTATATCGAGTGGACACAATTATATCTATAGTGAGGGGAGTGCAACTACTGGGTTTTAGTGGAGTAACCTGGTAGTTAACGAATGTTGTTTAGTTCAGTATAAAGAGTTTAGCTGATTAATCTCGAATCGTTGGAGCCCATGATTTATAGGTCCATTAGGTCCCCCTACTAGCTCATAAACGGATTAAATCTTAGAATAGAATAATGAGTTTAATTTGAAACGTTAAAGTTCGAATTAAATTATATGTGATATAATTACACATTTAATTATCAAACTAAATAAAATTGGAGAATTGAAAAATATTTAAATATGATTAAATATTTAATTACATGAATAGGGACTCATAGTTGTGAAATTGGTATTTAATTAATTTAATATTTGATATTAAATAATAGAATTAATTAAAGAATTAAAATGATGAAATTTAATATTGATTTTGAAAAATAATTTCAAAATTAATAGAAAATTTTGATTGGAAAAAATCCACTAAAATTAAAGGATTTTCATGATGTATTTGTACAAAAACTTAAGGATTTTCAGCTGGAAAGAAGGCCATGCATATGGTTTTTTAATAGAGAAAAAGCTAAAGAATGAGGTTTTTCTTCCTTGAGTTGGAAAAAAAACCAGAAAGATGCTTCTTCAAAATTCCCTAAAAATTAGTTCATTTTGATTCCCACAAATAAATCTAACGTCCAAAGAGAATAGTAGGGAAAATCTTTTGGTGGTCAACACGTTGTACCTGAAAAGATTGGAGCTGAATTTGAAGTTCAAAGTCTTTAAAGGTGAGTTTTTATGAAACCCTCCTTTTATTTGGTGAACATGCTTCATTTGATGCTAAAATTGATGAATTATATTGCTTAATGATTCTGAATTCTTCTACTGACTGCTTGTTAACTCCAATAGGTTTTGCATACCATTTTTTTTATTTTTAAAAAGGTGACCAATCACACCTCAAAGATGATTGGTGGTGACTCCAAACCTCTCACCTTGAAAGAGATCGTTAGGGAATGACATCGGCCACTCTGCGTCGTGATGACGTTGCGACAGCGACGCATACATTTCATATGCATATTGGAGAGTGCACTATGACCTTATAAGATATAGAAGTCTTGTTTGGATTACCCGTTGATGGCAAGCCAGTTACCAGAGTAATGTATAATGACTGGCTGAATATTAGTCGGTGTGACCCCACCTGCTAATAAAATTAAGGAATTGAGGTTAAGTTTTACACGGTTAGGGACACAATTTCGTGAGCTTGTTGATGATGCAGATGAGAAAGCTGTCATGAAATATATGTGAGCATATGTACTATAGTTGTGGGTGGAAGTTTGTTTCTAACAAATCAAGTCACTTCGTGTGTTTGATGTTCTTGTCATTGTTAGTCAACCTCTGTGACGTGAGACAATATTCTTGGGTAGAGCATTTTTGGCATGGTTGTATAGACAACTATGCAAAGCAACAAAACTTAACATTCGTGACATTGCTGGCCTCTGATACTTTTGCAATTATGGGCTTGGAAATAATTTCCAACAATGGCTCCATAGCTCCGACATGTCAATGATGATCAATTAGCTGGACGACCTTACAGTTCTTGATATTTTATTTAAATTTAATTTAATTTAACAAATATTTTTATATGACTGGTATAGTTAATTTAAAATCTAAAATATTAATTTAATAATATAGGTAGAGAGACGAATTTTGTGTAATTAGGTCAACTACGCATGTAGTTGATCAGTATAGATACATGTTTGATCTACCTTAACTTAACCAGGTACATGAATACTAAACCCAATTGAATTTTTTATACATATTTTTAATGTACCTGTCTTTAATATTTTTAATAAAATATTTTATTTTTCAGAATATTTTGGAATCTTACAAAACTATCATGGACATTTTATCTAATTTATGTACAAACGGTCAAGACATATGGTGAACGATAAATCCTCTCGTATGTTTTCTCATTGGTAAGTGGCATTTTCCTAACAGAATGATCAAACAATTTGGTCTCCAACAGGATGTTCCATCAAAATGCAATACTGAACTTCTACTGCATGACATCGACCTAAGAATTGGAATTGGGTTGAAAAAGTTGCATATTTGACCGCACGATGGCATTATCGTGCAAGGTTTACTGCAACGGGGGTTCCAATCAGGCAATTTGAGAGGAATGTAACTCGAAATTACATTAATTGATACAATATTATTACAAGGCGCTACATTACTCGTCTAGGAGCAGTTGTGACTCATCTTGTACATAATTAAATATTTTCTAATTATTTTTAATTTAAATTTATTTTAAATATTGTCTATTTTTTTTTAAATATTATTCACAGAGATCGAACAACAGTCACCTTCGTGATGTTGCAAATAATCCAAACCAGGTTCTTACTATATGCAATAATAACAGGAGCTATATGGAGGAGATACATTATGTACGATATATTTATTGCTCCTCCACTAGTTTCTAGGCGTAGGTGATGCGTTGATTTATCATGCGATGAAAGGATATGTGGATGCGATGATCATACAAGTTTTCCTAACAAAGTCCAAGTATAAGCCTTCTTAGGGTCCTGGTAAGTCCAAGGTCGAACGTAGGGATTACTAAATAGATATGCGACGGACTCTCTGATCCTATTGCGATGGTGATTTAACTTAGATTTTCTAATGTGATGGAATTAAATGCGCAGCAATGAAATGGTGATGTTGTGACAAGTATGCGATTAAGGGGTTGAGAAGAGGTTTTTCTAGCATTTCTTAAGCTATTGTACAAGTCATGCGATCATGCTATACACAAATATTGAGCACTGCATTTCTCAATGCATAAGGCCAAATTTTCTATTTCTAGGATGCATGCGATGTGTATGGAATGTAACAGATAAAACTTATTTCTAAGTCTCTAGTCTTGCTTATGCGATTTAATCCGACTCTCTCAAGCCTAGATTTTGTCTTTAGACTACTCTCTCAAGTACTCCAAATGATGAATGAGGCATACATAAGACAAGATGATCGCATAAAGTGCATAGCTTAAGTCATGCCAACTAAGTACTTCTCAACCCATTCACAAATTTAGTTACTCATGCATGGTGTGGAGAGACTGATCATAAATTGAATGAAGTTTCCATTTTTGCGAATAAAGTGTTTGAGTACAAAACAATAAATGGTGTAAGAAGTATCAAGTCAGATAAACAATGTCTTGCTTCCTCTTGCTTTTTACCCTGCTTTTATCACTTCAACTCTTTCCCGAATTGTAGAATCTTGCTCTCGTAAGGGTTGGGTGTCTCTCCTCTGTGCTATTTCTGACAGTCTCTCGACCTCTCAGAAAGTAATTCCCTTCCCTAAACTTTGCCTTTATTCCTCGCGCGCTCCCTCTGGTTTGGTAACATTGGGTATTTATAGACTTCTAGGAGAAGCAATTCTTCTCACTAATGATTGCATGGATGGGTGACATTAATTTCCATACCTTGTTGCGCCGTCTCAAAGTCACCAGAAGTTCAATGTCGTATTTGCAACAGTATGGTCTTCAACGGTCGTCAACTATATATCAGAATTGACCATTATTAGCTTTACGTCCCATCATGTTTTATTATGTTGTCGCCTTTATGTAAGGTTTTTATGCGATCATCTTTGAGGTACTCTTGGATCGCAAACTCATATGCGCCATCGCATTGTTCCCTTGGATCGCAATTTCAGACGTGCCATCGCATTGTATCTGCACAAAATAACACAATTTAACTGCTTTTATGCGATGAGCATTAGTGATCGTAATTTCTTTTAGTTTGGCGCATTCAATCATAATATTGCCTATTTCAACATCGCTTTCTCCCATTGTTTTAATAATTTGAGCTTTAATAACTTGTATTTCTACCGGTTATCAGTAGGGGACTTACTCGAGTAAAAGAATATGAGTTCATGAGGTCGACCACAATGTGGAAGAATTGCCTCGTATGATGCAAATGCAGCGTCAGAATGGTTATGCTAGTTGATGATGATGATGCCACCTTTTGGTTTAAGATATTATGATTCAGAGGTCGGTCCATCGTTCTTATACATGCATGGATATGGGCGTGACCGTGGAGAGCATAATGAATATTTATACTACGAAATGCTTGCAGAGGTACAAGAGCTACAAGAGTAACATCAAGAGAAACTAGAGCAACCTAAAGTTCAAAGTCAACGACGACAACCAGCTCGAAATTGACGACGTCTGCCTTGTGGGACATATTAATTTTTTTAAAAATTATTTTTAAATGAATGAGAAACATTAAATTATTGTATTGATATTAACATTTTAATTTACATTTTATTATTTTTCAATTGTGAACAATAGTTATAATATGGAAGAAAAAAGATTGAGAATTTGTTCTTTTCTATGATGTCTCTTAGAGTAAATAATTAATGATATAAATTTTACTTATTATTAAGAAATACAAAGGTAAATATTTCTTCTTATTAAGAAATAGAACGGTAAATTTGCATAGAGTACTTTGTTTAGGGAAGGTAAAGGAATAATACTAAAAAAAAATGGTCTTACTAAGAAATACAAGAATAAAAATTTTCTTCTTATTAATAAATATGACGATAAATTTGCATAGGATATTTTGTTTAGGAAAAGTAAAGAAATAAGATTAAAAAAAGAGAGAAAGGGCCTTATTAAAGAATACAATGACAAATTTTTCTTTTTATTAAGAAATAGAACGGTAAATTTACTTAGGAACTTTGTTTATGGAAGGTAAAGGAATAATATTTATAAAAAAATATATTTATACTATGGATGATTAAATTAATGATGTGTTAAAAGTTGAAAAAGATTATGGTAAAAATTTGTGAAACGTTGAAGTCACTTTCTTGTTTGGAAGGTGGGAGGAGCGGTGGGATTTGATTGATTGATATACTCACTTTTAATCCCCACATTATCCCTCTAATGACCAATCCAAATCTATGGCTTATGCTTTCTTACTCGTAAATCTTTTTCTTTTTTATTTTATTTTCTCCTTTTTACTTTTATTTATTATTTTTTTTTAAAAAAAAAACAAAACTAAAACCAAAAAGAAAAAGAAAAAGATAGTTCCACACACACGTTTGCATGTTCTTTTAAAAAAGAAAGCTAAGCAAATCCCAAATCAGTCCATAGATTTGGCTGCACCATCATTGACCACATCAACTCTATTAACTTCCTTCCACCTCCTCCCTTTACATTAATCTGGACCCCTCCTATTTTAACCCTTTCTAATTTCTTTATTCCCATTAATCTCATTTAATCAATTTATTATAATCGTGGTTTTTTTAATTAACTAAAGGAGTTGATCGATATTACTAGCTTGGTCATCGCACGTGCTTTCCCTCTGTCCATACCTGACGTGGATTGATGACTCGTGTGGCGCCACCTTCTTTGCGTCATCCTTTTTTCTTTTTCTTTTTTTTTTTTTAAATTCATGGCAGTGATTATCGTACCATGGTGGTGACCAGGGGAGGCGTCACAGCCCATTTTGGATCCATGTCACACTCCATTCCACGAGAAAACGTAACCCACGATCACTTTAAATTACTGTTTACCTCTTTTTCCTTTTTAAATTACAGACAATCCCCATATTATAAAGACGTGTTAAGAGTTAGAGATGGTCATTCAAATTGCAAAAATCGAACCGTTTCTAAAAATCGAATCGAATCGAACTGAAAACTTAGTGAAACCGAAAAATTCGGTTCGGTTCAATTTCACTTTTGAAAACCGAATTTGAAACCGAACCGAACCGTTTTTAACTAATATATATATATATATATACTTATATATTTAAAAAAAGAGTAAAACCGAATTTAAAACCGAATCGCTTTTAATTAAAAAAAAGAATATAACATGGATTTTTTAAAAATGTCAAAACTGAATTTGAAACCGAACCGAACCGTTGACCACCAAACCGAACCGTTTCCACCCCTACTAAGAGTGATTAATCAACGTAAGAAACAAATAAAATATATATATATATATATATATATATATCAGAGACAATATAAATTTTTTTTATGAAAAAAAGGCAAACAAAATTCAGACAAAAAATAACATTCCAGGACCAACCTAAGTGGGCCTAAGACCCAACCCCATATGCTCGGGGCTCGAATATAGCAAAATGTCCAAATGGGACAAGCTAAGTCAACATTGTCCTTATAAATAAGTTATTATAAGGGAGATAGATTCACACTTACAAACTATTAACTTGTTTTACTTATTTGCTCTCTAATTTAGCATTTGGGCAAGTGTCATACACCATATCACTATGCTGATCTTATTATTTTATAGGTTATGTTCCCTTTAGGAGAAACCTCTTACTATTATCGAGGAATAATTTGAAAAATAAAGAGAAATTAAATGAAAACAATAAATCTAGGAACACAAAAGTTAACTGGAAAAGCTACAAACCAGAAAATGTTTTACTATGTAAAAAATTATTACAATCACAAAAAAGTCTCTTTCTAGCCCTAATTACAAGAACACTCTGTCAAAATATTATACCTCTTACACAATTGACCTAGTATATTAAGCTTAAGGAATTTAAATTAGAATGATTAGAGACAATATAATTTAAATAAAAAAAAACAAACTCATACCAAAAATAGCATTTTAGGACCAAGATACGCCTAAGAGAGAGTGGATTGGGCCAAGACCTAATTCCATATACTCAGCTTCGAGTCTAGCAAAATGTCCAAACCTATTTAAGTACCGTTATATCACCCACGCAGTTACGCTAATGTACCAAATTTTCTAAAATGTTTGAAGTTGGGATAATTAAAAACTAAAGACATAAGTTTTTTTTTTTTTTTTTTTTTAAATAGGATTTAGAGTTGATCACCTCAGAGAGAACTTTTCAAATGTGAATGTATTTTCCTTTTATTAAATAAATCTATTGTGGTAGTGGCAAGAATGTTTCTCTTTTTTTCATCTAAATATTTAGATAAAGGAAGATGATTGGAGCAAATAAACCCTTCTTCTTTTTCTCTTGATTATGGATTCTCGCAGAAAGTTGGTGTCACCGACCAATTGATATCGCTAAAGTTTCGAGTGGGCCATTGGCTTTTAAGTAAACCATTACGAATTAAATTGGAAGGAAATTTATCTTAAAATTCCATTTTGTTGCCTCTGCACACTAAAAACCATGGCCCACGCTTCAGTGTCCTTATCAACTTAATTACAACCTCATCCATAACCTCATTTGTCGGTAATCCTCAACTAACATTCTTAATCAAATCAACAATGTTTTTTTTTTACTACAAAATTGTGTTTAATTACTGTGGAGGGAGAGATATCACATCGGCGGTGACCTTAAACAAATTACAGCCTGTATGTGGCGATATCTTATTGGTAGATGGTCTAAATCCAAAGAACGCGTATGGAAGCAGTGACGACCTTTTGGTGACTGACGGTGATGGATATTTGTGTGGACGACTTTATGACGTCATCGTTACCGCGTAGAGTACTGTAGTATTAACCTACACTGTGAACCACCCAATTCCTGCTCCGCGGAAATATAGCTGAACCTTCTAAAATGGCACGTCACTAACTAAAAAGAAAGAATTGCTTTGAAAAAAAAAATTATTATTATTATTAATTAAAAAACGAAGATGCATACTGCTTCTTCGCAGATCCCTAGGTGTGTCTACCCTTCTAGGTAGGAGAACTTTAAATTTAAATACTCCAAATTTGGTACTTAATTACGAAAATGTCATTCACACGAAACCGTGTCAGCCCCTTGGTTTCGTCCATTTCAGCCATCTCCCTATCCGCCGTCGATTCACGACTAAGACCTCCATACGCTGTCGTTTTGCTTTGTCCAGTCGGATCGATTTTTTTTTTTTTTTTTTTTTCAAAAAGATGATATTTCTAATTCTTATTTCCCCTTCCTACTTATTTTTACAAAACAACAGAAAAATACAAATATGTTATAATTTTGAGGTTAAATTGTGTTTTGTTCTATAATTTAGAAAAAGTTAAACTTTAGTGATAATATTTTCCTAAATTGTCTTCACAAGATAGACTATTATAAGAATTTTAGCCAATCATAAAGATTAGTTATATATATATCAAATCTTAAAATTCTTTAATTTTGAAACTATAAAAATTAAATTATAACTTTTATAAAGAAAATAACACCAAAACAAAGGCACAAACCCTATAGCTCACTTGAGATCAAGAGCGCTTCTTCCCTCCCCACTTTCTTTTTTCTTTAACCAATTTTTGTTGTTTTCTTTTTTCTTTTAACCAATTTTTTCCCTCAAATTTTCAAATATATATAACCGGTTAGAAAACTAAATTTCATTTTTTTTTCACATATGTATTTGTATTTATATATAAAAATTTTAGATTAATTTAGTAACTATTTGATTATTTATTTTATATTTTTAGAAATTAAGGTATATCAATACCATTTTTACATATAAATTTTTTGTTTTGTTATTTACTTTAACATTATTTTAAATTACATTCAAATTAGTACAAATTTAATCCTTATGTTTAAAATTATGACTAATAAATATCTAGACTTTCAATTTTAACTAATAAGTTTCTTTAAAATGTCTAATAGATAAATCAACTTTCAATGTTATATCTAAAAATCTCTTAAATTATAAAAATGCTTAAAAATTAACCGTTGTATTAGACAAAAAAAATTTAATTTTTTTCTAATCAAATCTCAAATTTTGAATTTTGTTCCCAATAGTTACATTATTTTTTTTTAAAAAAAAAAACAAATGTCTTACTACATATTTGACACATAATCGAGATGGAGATGTCAATGATTTAGTATACATTTTTTTTAAGTTCAAAAACTATATTTCACACAAATTGAGACGTTAATGTGATAAAAAATTTAATCTTATATAAAGTCGTGCTCCCAATATGAAATTTTGGATCTTATCCATATATTTGTTAATTATGCTCGTTTTGACAATATTATATGATTTGAATATTATATCATGCATCTAAAATTATATTTATACGAACATGGATTGTCTTTCTTTTCTTTTTTCCTTAAAACCTAATCCAAATGAAAAATCTAGAACTATGGTCAACAATCTTATAAAGAAAATCATTGTAACTCTACTGAAAATTTGTTTATTTTAATTCTCTATAAGCAAGCTACACTACTATTCAAGTTTAGATATCAAAGTGGTATGACAAGTACCTGTAAATATATAATTCTATTCTTTTAAATAAATAAATTCAACTCGTAAGTTTCCTTGAACGAATCAATTGTTGTGGTGCATCAACAATATGAAATGATGCCAATCTTAAAAAAAAAAAAAAAAAAAAAAAAAAAAAAAAAAAAAAAAAAAAAAAAAAAAAATTTCAATCTAGTTCTTAATTTACGCTTAATTTATTGAAAATTTTTACTTAATACCTTAAAAAGAGCTTAGTTTATTATTAAAAGAATATTTTGATCTAAAGATTTATGGACTGTGTACATTTTATCCGAATGATAAAATATTCTTCAAGCTAAAGTTGATTATGGAATAACTTGAAGATATTCTTCCAAAAGTTTATTAGCACCAAAATTATTTAATTTTACGGCAATAAAAAAAATTATTTAACCTACGTATAAACTGCCCACTAATTGGAGTCAAATTCAATAATTAATGAAATTGAAAAGAAAAGCAAAGCCCTTTGAAGACCGTATTCAAATTCAAACCTCATAAAACTTTGAATTAAAGTCGTCTTTTTAAAACCTAAAATTCCAAGACCACAACCATAATTAAGAAAAAGGAAAAAAAATGCATTTAAAATCCCAAGTCATTTTAGCTAAATAATTCAATTAATTAAACTATAGTTGTATTATTTTGAACAATCCCCACCGCTAATTATTAATTATAAATAGCGTTGTTTTTGGAGGTTAGTTGAAATTAAAGGTACAATTTTACAAATAGAAGGTACAAACTTTATGAAATCAGTGGGCAATAGAATTTCAATCTCTGACCAAATAACTTTTCCCCAATTTTCTTCCTATTCTATCTTTTTCCCTCACTTCCAATTTTTTCCTTTGACCATAGTTTTGTTTACTTTTGTTTATTTGATTTTAATTAAAGAATTATATCTCAATTATAATGTCTGCAATTGGAACTAAACCCAACAAACATTTGATTGTTTAATTTGCTGTAATTTCATCATTTAAATCTCAAAGTCAACCTTTTAATTCATTAATACGTATTAAAACTATAAACTAATCACTAATTTTGTTTTAACTCGTTTAGCTTATCAATTATTTCTAATAATAAAAAAAAAATAGAATAAATTATTGAATTTCATACGATGTCATGGACCAAAGGGATAAATCTAAAATGAGAAAAAACTTGAAAGATTGGAAACACTAGTCAAGAGAGGAAGAGAATTGGATCTTAGACCCACCTCGACCTCGACACCTCAACCTTAGCCCATATGTTGATGTTGAGGAGTCCAGGTGTGTCAAACACACTTCGATCCAATAGGATGATGCGATCGGTGCAACTTACTTGTTAACCAAATCCTTGAAAGAAAAGAAATAGATTTAGGTCTAACATAAATGTACTGCCATAATTTCTTCTATAGAGGTAACTTAAATCTCACTTTCAAACTCTAAGCTTCCACATCTCCTTTCCCTGCCCTCTCCCCCCGTTTGCTAATATAAAATTGGAGTATGTGTGCCAAGCACCACTCCTAGCATGGAGCTTTTCTCTTTTCCAAGACATATTCTTGTCTCCTTCAAATAAATTACTTTTAATATCATGTGACGGTCAAATACATTTCCCATTTTGGTGCATGATATCTACAAATGTTATCTACCTCTTCAAGAAAAATATAAAAAGGGAAGGAAATAAACTTTATATAGTCTTTTTAAATTTCAATTTCACTTTAATTTTTAAATATTTTAAGTTAGTATTATCATTGGTATATTTTAAATAAAGATAAAGATTACACTGCATCATAATTGGATTAGTTCTAATCCATATGACTTTTAGAAAGAAATCTTTAAATTTGACTATCAAATTCACATTTTCCTCAACCATGCAATTTTCTAGCCTCGGTATCACGTCATAATATATAAATATATGTAAATACATAAAGACAAACTTGGTAGGGCCAATTTTAATATATTATAATTTCTTATTTCAAAAGAAATAATTCCATTTTCTCCATAATTTTAACCAAATTTGGAAATGTTGAACTTTTGTTTTTCTCAATAAATAATTATTATCTTCATCCTAGCACAAATTTCTTACCTGCATGGGAAATTCTAATATCATATATTATCTTAATTAATATCTTTATTTTTTATTTTAATCTGTTAATATGCTATGAATATCATTTCTTTTTTACAAGAAAAAATTAGAAAGTATCATTTTATTAATATACTATGAAGATCACAATTGGGCTTAGATTATAGCTAGTCCTTTTTCAAAATTAAGGATATTGTAATTGAATTGGTTGGTTGGTCTGAAACAATGGCACATGCCCATGTAATTAGCCTTGACCAAAATAATTGAAATTTCATTCCTTTGCTTGAAAATGTATATAATTTGACCAATTATATTTACAAATCATTTTCACAAATTATAAGATGAGAAATTAATAATGCAAGTTTTCACAATGACGATAATTAGGTAGTTAATTATAAATAAATTTTTATGTTTGAATTAATAATAAATAGCACACAATGTATGCAATATTTGCGGCCTTATCCAATGTATACAATTTTGATTTCCAATGGAATGCTCACCCAAAATCATACCACAAGAGGATTTTGGGTCCTCGCCAATCTATTTCAGGCTCATTCTAATTTTCTATGCGTCCGATGTCCGGTAGAACTCTAGACAATTTTTTTTATTCGTCGGGAGTTACGGGAACTCCCGATGCACAAATTCTATGTATGGGGAGTTCTTTCATTGGTTGAATATTGACTTTTAAATTTTTTTTAATCTATAATATGTAATTTTTTTAAAAAAAAATTGATCTGAATAACCTGTAAAGCCTATTAACCAATACAAATAGATTCACATAATAAATAAAACAAAGAAAACGAAGTCCATACTATAACAAATAAATAAAAAGTTACAAGATCATACAATAAAACAAAGTCGATACTAAATAAAAGAAACTTGTTTTCAGAAATACATGAAAAAAAAAATAAAATGAAAACAACGTTAATAAATACAAAAAATAAAACAACGTCTGGAACACAACATCTCGAACAATCGTCCAACCTCATATCCGAACAACATCCTACAATAAAACAAAAATATTCAAATGTCATAATCTTTAAACATCCACAACACGTTCAAACTTCATAAATAAAAAACATTCACAAATGTCATAATCGTCCAACCAAACTTCATAAATAAACAATCTAAACCAAACTCATAAATAAGAACATAAAACTCAAACTCTCTTCAAAACAATCTAAACCAAACTCGTCCCACCCTCCACAATACATTCGAACTTCATAAACATTCATAAACACACAAAAACTCCAACTTCAACGACAAAACGAGCAAAACGAGCATAATCGAACTCTACCCACCCCCACAACATATTCAAACTTCATAAACAAGAATGAACACACATAAAACTCAAACTCTCTCCAAAACAATCTAAACCAAACTCGACCCACCCCTCAAAACACATTCGAACTTCATAAACATTCATAAACACACAAAACCTACAAGTTCAACTCCAAAACGATTATAACCGAACTCTACCCACCCCTACAACATATTCAAACTTCATAAAGAAGAACAAACACACATAAAACTCAATATTTCTCCCCCAGAACAATCTAAATCAAACTCGACCCACCCCCACAACACATTCGAACTTTATAAACATTCATAAACACACAAAAACATCATAAACAAGAACGAACAGACATAAAATTCAAACTTTCTCCCAAAAACAATCTAAACCAAACTCGACCCACCCCCCACAACACATTCGAACTTTATAAATATTCATAAACACACAAAAACTTTAAGTTCAACGACAAAACGAGCAAAACGAGTATAATCAAACTCTACCCACCCCCCACGACAAACATAAAACTTCTCATAAACATAAAAAAAACATACAAAAACCTACAAATTCAACTCCGAAACGATCGTAAATCTACAAAAATGACATAACGACAAAAAAACACATCAAAATCCAGTCGTTTGACTACTATAACCGCTTGATAGCCAACAATTCATTAAGATAATAACTAGGATAGCAACAATTCTTTAGCCTCTTGTTGCCTATTAGGGGTTGACATCGTATCTATACAAACATAAAAAAGACAAAACAATATTAAATTAATATGAAATACGTGTAAATAGAGAAAGAGAATTGAGTAGATACATGATTACTCATCATCGTCATCTAAATCAAAGTATTCATCAACACTTACTGTTATTGAGAGATAATTGTTCTCTATCATAGTAAATTTGAAATATATTTTTAATTAGTTTTAGTCAAACAAGTCACTAAATCCCTAACCTTAAGAATTAAAAGAAAAAAAAAGACTTAATCCACCAAATTGCAGAAATTGTAACATCCATAATCCACAATTCACAATAACATCCACAATCCATAATCCATAATTCACAATAACATCCACAATCCATAATCCATAATTCACAATAACATCCATAATATTAATTACATGTAACATACATATTTCACAATTCACAATAACATCCACAATCTACAATAACATTCACAATCCACCAAATTGCAGAAATTGTAACGTAATGAAATGAGTCAATATCAATTAGTGCAACAAGGAAAAAAAACCATATGCTAGAAACATTAGATTTAATTTAAAGAACAACAAATGAGATAGATGTCAAATGACAATAAATCAAAGCATTAGTAATCAGATTTCAAAGACTTATCGGATTTCAAATTCATGAGAAATTAAAAAATGGCTTGAATTCGCAAAATAAGAGAAAGGAAATGAAAGGGATGTGAGCAAACCTATTGAAAGCTTGCGAAGGACACCAGAGTGGTGGACGGCAAGTAATGGAATGGCGACGGCAAGTAATGGAATGGCGACGGCAAGTAATGGAATGGCGACGGCAAGAAAATGAACGGCGGAGGAAATGAAGAAGAGACGCGAAGAGAAGGAGTTTTTAGTTTGGATTAATGGGGAAGAAGGGGAAGGGGAAGGGAGGCGACCGACAACGCGAAAGGGGAGGGGGAAGGAGGCGGCGGCAAAGGGGAATGGGAAGGAAGGAGGCGACGGCACAAAGGGGAAAAGGAAGGGGCGACGACAGCTAAGTTTAAATTTGGGTAATGGAGAAGAAGGGGAATGGGGGAAGGAGAATATCTGGTTTTTACCATATGGGATCTCTCGACACCACCCAATGGGCGTCGAGAGATTCATCAAGAGTTCCTACGCACTTCTTTATGCGTCGGGAGTTCCTTAGGAACTCGCAATGGTCCATTACGTCGTTGGGAGAGATCTTATTTTTCAACGATCGAGCTCTCGACGATCGATTTAGGCGTCGGGGAGCTCATTTTTCTTGTAGTGCATGTAAGTCAAATTTACACACTAACGTAATTATAAATAAAAATGTTAGTCAATTAAATATTTGTTTAAAGTTGAAATTATCGTTGAATTAGTGTATCAACTAAAAGCAACTCTAAAATCTAACCATATTGCTTTATGCTTGACACAAATTTCCATTATTGAAAATAACTAGAATTTGATGGATTAGATTTATCTTGTCCTATATCAACTTCCAAGCCTAATTGCAAAAAAAACGTAAAAATAAAAAAAAAATAAAAAAAAATCCAAACTTATGTATAAATAAATTAATAAATAAATAACAATAACAACAAATCAATCATAAAGAAACCACGTGGGAGGTGCACATGAGGTAGTTGAAATAGAATAGTTAATAATAATAATAATAAAAAAAACTATAGAAAAAGAAACATAAAACTATTTAGTGTCGACCATTTATTATCCTAGTCGAAAAAAAATTGTTTATTATAATTTATAATTATGAATTTCCTTTATCAGCTTAAAAATATTTAACATGTAATAGATTACGTTAGCGAAGAGAGAGAGAAGAAATGTTGAATTTTGTCTCCAGAAGGGGCATAGATTCCTCCACAAGCAACAAAAAAAATTGAAATTCTTCGGGAGTAAACCGTCCATAAAAATACTTCCATCTTATCATGGACATTTTCGTGAATAAATTCTCATCCAAGGGGCAATCCTGTCATTTGAGGTCCGCTCAACCGCCATATAAAGCCCGACGACACTCGGCGAGGCTTCTTTATTTGTCATCGCCTGCGCCAGATGTTCTTGAGAATTCCTTTTGCGTAACTTGCGCAACAAGCGTTTCAGTTCTTGAGCTTGCTTTGCTCCGATCAAGGTATGCAATCGTTTTTCTTCATTTCCCGAATGAATCTCTGTTCTGTAATTGGCGGTCGCCATCACTTTCTTCCTGGAGTTCTTTTTTCTTCATTTTTCTTTGATAATTGTGGTGGTTGTTGATTTGTGAGTTTGACTTCTAATTTGGCGTCCGGTGAGTTTCTTTGATTTCTCAAACATGGATGAATTGTTCTTCTTTACCTTTTCGATTTGTAACTTTGCTGCTGCGCACTTTGGTTGTTTTCTGGTGTTTATTGAAAACTTGTGATGTATTCATCTTCTTTTTTCTCTCACTCGTTGATCGTTTTTTAATTTTATTGAACGTGCTGACTTCGAGGTAGTACAATTGACGAGGAAGTTTAGCTTTTTGAGTTTCTGAAACTGAAATCATAAAACTAATTTTTGTGCCATCTGCTAATGTACTTGATTTGCAGAACCAGCTTAATTTTTTAGATTTATTTCCCTTGTTTAGCTTTCGATTGAGTTGTGGCTATTTTATGGAGGAGTATCCGTATTATTTTTTCTGGTAATTTTGTATTTTGTGAAGAAATGGCGTTTCTAGTCAAAAACCTCGTACTGATTTATCCAAATATCTCTATGACTTGTGCTGCCTAGTGGTGATTGAAATGAAAGAGATCATCCATCTTTTATCTATTTTTAGTAAGCACGATGCCTTTTTTTTTTCGTATTTTTGGAGGGAATGCTGAAAACTTCATCATTTTCTCTAGTTCAGATCTTAGATTATACCCACGGAATATGTTGAAAAATTGTGTTATGGCTCAATTCATATGAAGTTGCTTCTGAGAATTTGGGTAACCAATTTGGGTTTTTGACCCGCCTGTATTTGTGCTCATGCATGTTTGATATGATTGTGTAGGATCTAATATGTGGTTTCACTTTTGGATTCCAGCGTTGACTTGTATTGTTTGGTTCAACACTTTAATTCTGTAGTATTGATTTTTGTTCTGTTCTCTGCAGATTTGGGGATTCTTCAATATTCCAGTTTTTACGGGTAAAGGAGGCAATTGTTTTAACTACTGCAGATCATATAAGAATTCTGAGTCCTAAAATGTCTGCCTAGGAGTTAGTACTAGAACTCCATTGAACAAGTCCTGGAAACCCTTCTTATACCAACTGCTAGCGGTGGAAATCTTCTTACTGTGGGCTCATTTCTGATTTCTTAATGCAAGCGAATCGGCAGGCTTCATCTGTGATCAATGAGATGTATCAACAATCTGTGCTAGAGATGGATCCTTACTATTTATCTCATTTTCACGTAATGGGAAACCATGTCTCTCCTGACACAAGCAGCCAGGGAAACAGTGTTAACTTCTCTTCCTGTAAGGATCAGTTCTTTACTCTGGAATCATTCCCGGCTACTGCTGATCTGAGTGCCTGTAATTCCCCTTCTGCTGTGAGTGTTCTGTCTTCCAGGAGTCCCTTCTCACCTCAAGGTTCTCAATCATGCTCTTCAGATCAACACCATTCCTTTGACAACACTTGCGGATCACCATTAAGTGGATGCTCTGTAACTGATGATGATAACGAATTAAAGCACAAGCTGAAAGAATTAGAAATTTCTTTGCTGGGGCCTGAATCTGACATTGTAGATAGCTGCTACTGTTCTTTCAGGAGTGGGACACATCAAGATGCATCAGTGGCAAAGCGTAACTGGAATCAGGTGGTTGAAATGATTCCTAGACTAAATCTTCAGGACACACTTATCCATTGTGCCCAAGCGATTCATGATTCGGATCTAAATGTGGCGACATTATTTATGGATGTTTTAGGGCAGATGGTTTCTGTCTCCGGTGATCCAGCTCAGAGGTTGGGAGCTTACTTGTTGGAAGGGCTTAGAGCGAGGCTGGAACGATCTGGGAGTGCAATATACAAGGCTCTAAAGTGTGAAGAGCCAACAAGTTCTGAACTAATGTCATATATGTCTGTTCTATTCCAGATTTGCCCGTACTTCAAATTTGGTTATACTTCTGCTAATGCCGTCATTTGGGAGGCCATGGTAAATGAACCGATAATCCACATTATTGATTTTCAAATCGCACAGGGTAGTCAGTATATACCCCTCATCCAGGATCTTGCCAATCGGCCTGGTGGTCCCCCAGTTCTTCGCATAACGGGCGTGGATGATTCCCAATCAGCTCATGCTCGAGGAGGGGGACTGCAAATCGTGGGACAGAAGTTAGCTCAGCTGGCTCAATCAAAGGGAATTCCCTTCCAATTTCATGCTGCTGCAATGTCTGGTTGTGAGGTTGAACGCAGTAATCTTAGAATAAGACCGGGAGAAGCATTGGCTGTGAATTTTCCGTATGCCTTACACCACATGCCAGATGAGAGCGTTAGCACACATAATCACCGAGACCGGCTTTTAAGGCTGGTTAAAAGTCTGTCACCAAAAGTAGTAACCATAGTTGAGCAGGAATCCAACACGAACACATCCCCATTCCTTCATCGTTTTATAGAGACGCTAGATTATTACACTGCTATGTTCGAGTCAATAGATGTAGCTCGTTCAAGAGACGACAAGCAGCGAATCAGGGCAGAGCAACATTGTGTGGCCCGAGACATAGTGAACATGGTAGCTTGTGAGGGATTTGAAAGGGTAGAACGCCATGAACTCCTTGGCAAGTGGAGGATGAGAATGAGGATGGCTGGTTTCACTTCATATCCAATGAGCTCATCTGTAACAGGAGCTATCAAGAATATGTTGAGGGATTTCAATGAGAACTACAGACTCCAAGAAGTGGATGGGGCCATCTACCTTGGCTGGAAAAACAGACCAATGGCAACCTCCTCTGCATGGAGATGAGAGCCTCTAAACTCCAAATCCAATTGACTAATAGATTCTGTAAAATTTTTGCTCTCGAGCTTTCCTTTACGAGTACATCTTAGAGCGTGGAGCGATGATAACCCATATAGATTTATAGAATGTGAGGTTAAAAAAGCTCTTACTGTTTGTAGGAAGGAACCCAAATCTTGAAACTTGCTGTAAATTTTCCAACTTTGGCCAAAGAATTTTGTCCTTGTGTTAAGCACTATAGTTACAAAGATAAATCGCGTTATAGTTTCTGATTACATTAATCACTCTATTAAATGCCAGGGAGGCGTATCTAAATCTAAGTAATGCTTATTAACATCGAAATGGGCGTTTCTTTCGGATCTTCTAAGAAACCTCTCTCTCTAATTTTGCACAAATTAAATATTTGTACGATAAAATTAACTGATATTTAGGTGTCAAGAGCTGATTTGTTAGATCTTTGCCGTAAATTTGTCTCTGACAGCTCAATCATTCTCTATTTTTATACGGGAAGAAACCTCTCTCATTCTCTTCCAATTATCCTAAAATCAGGTAAAATCAAATCGGATTCTTTTAAATTTCCTGATGGAGATCATGTCTCAGCTATGTTAATTCTGTTTATTGGTTTGTTTAAGAAGGAATTCATCAATTTCAATGGAAGAAACGGCATTGCAAAGGGAGAGAGAGCGAGAACGACGTCGTATAAGGGATAAAGAAAGAAGATCGTCAATGAGCACAGAACAGAGAGAAAGGCATCTTGCAAGACGCCGACGAAACTACCAACTACGAAGGTTAAGATCTCGAAATGTAAAAATAACGAATCTATGCTTTTCTGAAACCAAATTTTATAAGGCAGTCGCTGAGACTTCCATTGCTGAGCTTGATCTGCAACGAAATGGGCTTACTCTCGTTGGTTTCAACCATGAACAAGAATCCTTAAATCCAGATTCCACAATGTCTTCCAGTAAGAAAAATCTGTTTTTTAAAGATACCCAAATGGTGAGATAATTTTTTTCTGAGTTAATTTCTTTGGCTATTCCACTAATAGGTTTTGAAACTTTGGGCCCAAAAGCTGAAACTTTTCAAGGAAGGGTTCGTTTGAGTCATATTCGACGACTTGCACGTTCAATTGGGATTCACCAAATGTATTCACAGATGAGTTTCGTGGAAGAATCAACTTCAAATTGTAAGTGTGAGGATCTTAACTTGGAATATGATCAAAGTAGATCATCTAAAGTGTTACGGCTAAATCACATCAAGCATCTAGCAAGAATGATGAATTCTTCTGTGAAGCCATCTACTGACGAATCGCAGCACCAAACTACCATTGCAGGTAGCACCAATTATTGAGCTTCATACTCTGTTTTCGAACTTGTTTTGTATTGGTTTTACACAACTTGATGGATCAAATTTCAGGGTAAACTGTTTGTCCAATGGCAGAAGTGAACAATCAACCGGCAATAACATTATCAGATAAATATGATTTTCATCTCGAAAACAATTGGCAAGAAGAGGAATGACCTATATGAGGTTTCTTCATCTTTCGAAAGTATCAAATCATTGGCCTTCATTCCTCCAATACCCTTACAAAACTTTCGTTATTGGGTTAGTCATACACTTCACATGTTTTTAACGATTCACATGGCATGATCAAATTATACGCCTTGGATAAGAATCTATAGTACACTAGAATGCCCTTGTTGACAATCCTTTATTTCAACAGCATCTTGGGTTCTTTGAACAATGTGATATCTCACACGGGGAAATCTTTAACCCTTCCTGTTCTTTCTAAAACTACATAAGGTTCTTGTAAATTATGACCAATACCAGATATATATAAGTAGGGATTTCAAATTAAATTTCGAGGTTATGCGTACTAAGGTAACTTTTGATGAACCCTCTTTTCATTTTTTGCAAATTTAAGTGGGTTTGCTTTAGTTTGGGTTGAATTGTTTGTATAGAAGGCAACATAAAGGTACAAATATGCTCAACAATGGAAGAAACAGAGGATGGTCGATTGGCTTGGCCTTAACAGGAGACAGAAATCCAGAGTCTTCTAGCAAAAGATCAGAGGAAGAAGATGATTGTGTAACATGTAAGATCATATATGTTGTATTACTGGTCAAGCAAACTTATGGAAAATGTATAGTTGGGGTTCGATACAATTGAATTGAGTGGTTGGAGAACATGAGATTAACACATCAATATATTTTAATCTCAAATATAAATTGGTTTTAAAACAATTAGTTGTGAGATCATTCCACTCAATTACTAAAGGAGGCAAGTATTAGAGAAAGAAAGAAAAACAGAGAGAGATACTGCATGAAAGGATTGGTGTTGATTATTCTAAATTTCTAATAACCATCGCCTTAACCACAATAGGCTTTTTAATCGTCTAATATGAGCATAGCTTCAAAATGTCTTTTTACTTTGAGTTAGGATTTATCTTCTTATTTTATAATTATTGTATTATAATTTATTTCAAGTCTTTTAAATAGCATTTATGGGAGGTATAGGTGTCTTTTCTACCCTATTTATACTTGTATGTTACGATACCTCCTAACAAGAGAACTGTAGAATACAAAGAACAAACAAAGAAACTAAAAGATAGAATTATATTTCAATATCATGAAGAAATTACAATGTACCTCAGCACATGCTACATGGTTGAGAATCCTCTCCCAATTTTCTAATTAGGAAATCCCGCATAAAATTCTTCATTATCCTTAATGTCAACCTACTACCTCTATTTACTAATTTGTTCATTCTAATACTCATACTAATATTTTACTAATAATTCTAGTATTTTTATAACTAGGGATGTTACAATACTACACCCTTTGAAGACACCTTGCCTTCAAGGTGTGCTTACAAAACACAATCACAGAAAATTCTTCTCTCTTTTTTAATTTTAATGAATGCACTAACCCAGATCACCAGTCCTTTCTTCAACATTGGACAGAGTTGCCTTCTTTTTAACTTTGAAAAACATTTGGGCTTCACTAATTCACTTGGGTTTAGCCCAATAAGCAACCAAAGACCCCACAATATTTTCATGGGCCTATCTACACACGGTTTGCAGTAGTGTTGAAATTTAAAAATCTTCCCTAATGGGCTAGGCCCATGTTCCCCTTGCTGGTTCACCCCTTTTAGGACCCAAACCCCATCTTCCTTAAGGGTGGCAATTAGCTAAGTATTTTTAACGCATAATCCAACCCAAAATAATGCTGCCACTTCCCTGGTCCCGAATTGCTTGGTTGATGACTTAAGCCTGTTTGAGGCCTTTGAAGCCCACACTCCAAAAAGAGCAGACCTTAGCCCTAGCCCATTTCCTTAATTTCTTATTCTTTTGTCAGTTCACACGTGCATAGAACCACCTCCTTGCTAATTTTGGAATTTTTTTTTGAATAATTTTTTTTAAATATATAATGACAAAAATAGGGTAGGAAGGAAAGTATTCTAAAAAATAGGTATTTAAAATCGTGTACCGATTAACACTAAATCGTGCACCGGGTACACGAGTTCCTATCCATCTGGCACGCGCAGTCTGCCGTGGCAATCATGCAAGGTTGACTAAGGTAATCGTGTACCCAGTACACAATTACATTAAGTCGTGTACCGGTACACGACTTCCTCCTCCATTAAATCCCGCCGCACCCTTCTTCTTCCTCATCCGACCTTCTGCCTTCTCCGTCCAATTTCGAGCGTTCTGCCTTCTTTTGTTGCGTTTCTCTTTCCAAAATTCTGAAATCTTCGTCATTTTGCTTCTATCTTGTGCATTCAAACGCCTCCATTTGTTCGTCCGTCCAAAATTGTCCGAAATCGTCCTCCATTTGTTTGTCCGTCTAAAATCGTCCGAACGCTTCTGTGGTAAAATTCTTTCTCTACGTTGTTTTCCTATATATATCATTTTGTTTGCATTTGGGCTGAACTTAATGTGTAGTTTATGGATCCATGATTTATTTGTTGGGTTGAATCTAGAAATATATGTATATATTTGTCTATTTGTTGGGCTGATTTTGTCAAATATATGTATATGTTTATAAAAATGAAGATGGATATATATATATATATATATATTATCTTGTTTGCATTTGAGCTGAATTAAATGTATGATTCATGGATATATTACTTTATTTGCATTTGAGTTAGAATTAAATGTATGATTCATGAATATATTAATTTGTTTTTATTTGGACTGATTTAAATGTATAGTTTATGGATGTTAGATTTGGGCGGATTTAAATGTATAGTTTATGAATCTTAGATTTGGGCTGATTTAAATGTATAATATTTAGATCTTATATGTTAAACTTAGAAATTAGATTTTGTTGGGTTGACATATTAACATATTTTTTGTCAACTATAACCGTTGAAAAAATCATAATAAATATGTCGATGCGTTCTGAAGATTTAGTTATTCTTGAACCTGGAAATGATGGAGATATTGACATTGACGTTGAAGTTGATGAATTATTTGGAAACGACAGTAGTGGGGAACATGTTCTTGAGCTGGTACCGTCGGAAATGTTCATCCAAATAGATTGGGAAATGACAAATTCAACTTGTGAACTAAGGTCTACTTTGGAAGAAAGGAATATAGGTGTAGATAACTGCAGTTTAATATAAAAAGGAATGTTGTTGTTGTTTAATACCAAAGAATATTTATAGCTTGCTGATCTTTGGTATGTTAGATGTAAATCATAGAGTGACGGTTGGGCTTGGAGGTTACAAGCATGTCGAAGTAAAACTCATGGGATGTTCGAAATCACCAAACTTCAAGGGGAACACTCATGTTTGTTTTCAGAATTGACACAGGATCATTCACAGCTTAATTCAAATTTTATGAGTATTGAAATTCAAAATTTGGTTAGAGCTGATACTGGAGTACCTGTGGCCCTACTCCAAGAAGCAATTAAAAAGCAATATGGCTATAATGTTAATTATAGACGGGTGTGGCAAGCCAAGAGAAAAGCGTTGATTGATGTGTTTGGTGATTGGGAGAAATCATATGCGGAGCTTCCGTATTGGTTGAGTGCTCTTGTCCATTACAATCCAAGAACACGAACAGATTGGTTTTTCTTCCGATGTGCCAGGTATGACTATTTTTAGACAAATTTTTTGGTCCTTTGGTCCTGCAAGAGAAGGGTTTAACCATTGTAAGCCATTAATCTAAATCGATGGAACTCATCTCTACGGGAAGTATAAGAGGAAATTATTGACCGCCTTATCTATTGATGCAAACGGACATATATTTCCCCTTGCTTTTTGTTATCATCAAAGGTGAAAATTCGTCCAGTTGGTCATAGTTTTTGTGGGCATTGCGTGAATATGTTAGAGAAGGTATTTGCTTGATTTCTGATAGACATAAGGGCATTCTTCCTGCAATTAATAATGAAGAAATTGGTTGGAGTGAATCTAGAGCGTACCATCGATATTGTCTTCACATGTTGCTAGTAATTTCAATATGAAATACAAATCAAAGCAACTAAAAAATTTGGTGCTTAGGGCAGGAAATCAACACCAAAGGCGTAAGTTCATTCGGTGTATGAAAGAATTGAAACAATTGCACCCTGAATGTTTAGAATATTTTTCAGACATTGACTTGGAAAAAAGACTCAGTCACACGACGGTGGGTACTGCTATGGGTGGATGACAAGCAATGCAATTGAATGCATGAATGATGTTTTCAAAGGTGCTAGAATATTACCAATTACTTCTTTGGTTAGGCTAACATTCTATCTCACAATACTGTATTTTGAATGTCGGAGACAAGAAATCAGTGAAGCACTCGATCTGGGGACATGTATACAGAATATGCCTTAAAAAAAACTTAAGAGGTGGGAAAAACAAGCATCTGCACATACGGTGACATTCATTGACAGGGAAAGTCAAACTTTCGAAGTACAAACTGGCATAAGTATATTTCTCCCTATAAAGGACAACACACCCAAGTTTTGAGCTTGAAAGAAGGAACATGTTCTTGCAATAAGTGGCAATCATTTAAGATTCCATGCTCTTATGTAATTGTAGTTTGTAATTACATGCGTATGACATACCTACTACTTATTGATAAATGCTAATAATTGTCCAATTTCAAGCGTTGTTATGAAGCCCGCTTCCATCCAATTCAACACCCAGATTATTGGATAGAATTATCATTTACAGAAGTTCATCCAAATGTAGACTTACTAAAAGAACAAGGTTGGCCAAAAAGTACGCGCATTCATAATGAAATGAATTGGAGAGAGGCAAGCCAAAAAGTACGATGTACAATTTGCAAGAGAGAAGGACATAACAGATGCACTTGTCCACAATGTACAGTAGGTGCTTCGTCTTTGGGTCATTAGGTGTATTCTTTTTTACTTGTATATTTTATGTACTTGTATTCTTTATGTACTTATATTTTTCATGTAATTGTATATTTTATGTACTTATATTTTTCATGTAATTATATATTTTTCATGTAATTGTATATTTTATGTACTTATATTTTTCATGTAATTATATATTTTATGTACTTGTATTCTTTATGTACTTGTATTTTTTTGTAATGAATTTATTTTATATAATTGTATCTTTTTATGTACTTTTTATGTATCTTTTATGTCATGGATTTTATTATGTAATGTAATTTGAACTTTTTAGGTAATGGAGTCTGGTCCTTCTAATCATGTATAATTATACTAACAAAATACGCATTGTTCACAATCGGTATGGGATAGTTCTTCCACTGTAGAATTGAGTTGTCAGAGAAGGAAGGCAACTGCACAACATACTATCCCATTTGATCACCGCATTATTCCCTATGTTCAGCAGGTAGGTTTTCTTAGAGTTGCACAAATTGGTTTTATCCAACTTGATTGACACCTTATTACTGCTCTAGTTGAGCGTTGGAGACCAGAAACCCACACATTTCACCTCTCTTATGGGGAATGTATGATTACACTGCAGGATGTTACCATACAATTTGGGTTACGAATGGACGGGCAACCATTGACAGGTTCACTACAGTATGACTAGAAGAACGTTTGTAAAGAGCTCTTAAGCGCTCTACCAGAGGATCTGAAAGGTGTTGGGGTTGATGCCCTAAAGTCTTGTGTCCTGTAGTTTGTACACAGTTTGTACGAATGTTTTTGTTGTTAATATATGATATTTACTTCACATTTTATATTTTGCTCAGTTACTTGTTTTATTTGCTTTACCACAAACCAATAAACATAAAATCCCTGATTATCTGTATATGACTCAAGCATGTATGTGGTGACATACAAGTGGATCATGTCTTGAGTGATAACCAAAATGGTATGTAGTATATAGATATAAGAGGGAAACCTTATCCTGGTAACGCTACGGATGCGGCCTGCTTTGTGGAATGGTCACAAGTGTTGTGACTTGTCACAGATGGTCTGATCCTGATCATTTGTGTTGGGGACATGCGAGCGGGGGCGTCCTATACAAAGAGTTTATATGAGACCTGACCACGAAGTGTTAACGTCTCATTATATAATACCGTTCATGACAGAGACTTCACTTCACTAGGATGACCATAGGTAACATGACCTCAATCCTGAGTGAGTTGAGAATTCCTGCCATTGAGGGTGGTTCTTTGATTTGTATGGGTGCGAGTGGTCAGGTCGTCGATTTAAACCTACCATTTTGGGGATTCGTCTAATTTGGGAGTTGAGAACTCAGCTACACAAGATGGAATTCACTTCTTTCTCGAGGTAAGGGTAAATAGATAGATGGCTCCTTTAAGAGCTGATTCCAGGGCTTGAACGATGTGGTACCACACACATTCTCTTGACCCGAGAGGTGTTCACACATAGATGGACTATGTTGTTTTGTTCATTAGAGGAATTAGTGGTACTTAAGGAGTGAGATGTAATTACAGGAGCATAACGGTAATTTGACCCAGCTGTACTTGAGCATCTGTGAAGGGTCATCATACTTATGATTGGTTATATCTGATGGATACAGAAATATATCTATGGTAAGAAAAGTTCAGCTGTTGGTCTTTAGTGGAATGCCTGACAGTTAACGGATGGTGGATCTCAGAGCTAAAGAGTTTAGTCAGCTATTCACGGACCGTTGGAGCTTCGAGCCATAGGTTCATTAGGTCTCCTTGGTAGCTTGGATAAAGTCGAGAACCAGTATTTAGGTTAATTTGAAATGTTCAAATTGACAAGAGGAAGTTCGATTATATATGATATAATTGGACTGGTTAATTATATATGATATAATTGGCTAAATGTATGTGATACATTATTTTAGAGGAAATTAGATATAAATATGATTTATATCAAGTAGAGGAGAAAATACTATAGTAGATATGTGATATCAAACTATAGGATATAAATATAATATGATTATATTAATTAATTAATTAATTGGTTAATTATGAGATAGTTATGCCAATTTTGACGTTCGGACATGGGTTAGTGGGGCAACATCGGTTATTCTAACCGATGAGTTAAAATCAAGAATGTTTTCATTTTACTCGGCCCGGAGTTCAATCGTCAAAAGAATTCGTGAAGCGCGCGTTGGAGAATTCTAAGCGATCGCTTAAGAAAATCGAGAGCCTAAACAATAGCTCCTCTCTGTTTAAACGATCGTCTTCCTCGCGCCTAAACGATTGCACACTGTCGCCTACACGATCGGATAGCTTCTCTAAACGATCGTATAGTGTGTCGATTTTACTAAACGATCGTGTACCTTTTCCTAAACTATCGTTCAGTAAATCCTACACGATCATGTAGCTCCTCTTAAACGATAAGCATTTCTGCTATGCGATAGCGACTTTTTCCCTCTCACTTGCTTATCGCCTACACGATTCGTGTTTCCTCCGTCCTCTACCAGATTCACCAAATCCCACCCTTTGGGTTTTCACTCCGAGAATACCCGGGGCTTTTTAGTGGTGGTGTTATCCCCATTGCGGTCGTGAGTTTGCGTTGTTCGTGCTGCTGCAGTCGTCGTTTCCGTCGGGTGTTGGTAGATCACTTGGAGGGTTCCGCTGAGTTGGAGTTCCAAAGATTGAAGATTGTCTTTAACTGGTATGGAACTCTATCCCTTTATTAATTTATTGTTCATAGCATGCCGTTAATTAAGATTTGTTTGCATAAATGTATGATTTGAATGTATATATTTGCATTTCGGTCACAATGAGATCGGAGCGATCCGAATGCGCTCATGGAACTCTTAGATATGAGATCCTTCAAAAGGATCAAGATTGAGTATCCCCTGGTTGACGTCCCAGTTTCCAGAATTACCTCCCGATGCCGACGACACCAGCATACGTAGGTATACACGAGCATACATCCTGCAGCTTATTGGAGGATTTTTGTTTGCTGACAAGTCAAATACTCTAGTGCATCTCATGTTCCTCCCACTATTGTCTAATTTCGAGCACGCTGGTACGTACTCGTGGGGTGGTACATATCTTGCATGGTTGTATAGAGAACTTTGTCGGGCTTCCAATGCACAAGCGTTGGAAATAGCAGGGCCACTAATACTACTACAAGTATGGGCTTATGACCGATTTCAATTATAGCACCACAAGTTCAGCTACAGACCCCCAGATTATCGTCCATTTAGTGTCAGGTATTATTTCATTTATATGTTTATTTCGTTACCATTTTATGTAAAAATATAAATTAATTGTATTTTTTATAATTTTAGATGGAGTGGTGTATTAGCTGCCTCTAAACAATCAGCAAATATGTTGCTCGTGTACAGAAAAATATTTGACATGTTGATGCACAATCAGGTAGCAAATGTATATATAAATGAATATTTAAAATATTTTAGATGTATACTTATTATTATTTTGTCAGATTATTTGGACGCCATACACACATTAGATTTGGTCATCCTTACCTGATTATTATCATGATGGTGAAGACATCTGGTTGACTGTTAGTCCTCTTATATGCTTCCATATAGTAGAGTGACATCATCCAGATCGTGTGTTGAGACAGTTCGATCTGCGACAAACGATATCTTCGTTGTCATATACACTCCCAGCACTACACTAAATCGATTTGAGAGGTAAGCACGACCAAGACTAGCGTCGAATCCATGCGGAATATTTATCCTACTGGCATGGATGACTTGATCGTTGTGCAAAAGGAGAATTAACAAATGGGTCAGCTGTATCAGACGCTACTTTTCCTAGTATAATTCGATCACGAGGCGATTTATCACACCTAACGAAGTTTACTATTACTGCATGGTAAGAGATTTAAAATCAAACATTTTCCATACATATGATATGAATATTGTTTAATATATATATTTTTTTGTACAGAATAATTTTATCGGCGATGTTCAACAAAATTCAGTGCAGAACAACTTACCAGAATTGGGTTCAATGTGTCAGCAAACATTGGTCAATGTAGAAGGTATTATTCAACAAACAAGACGACTCAATGTTGCTAACACCGATTGAAGACGTATTCGTCATAGATGACATCGACAACAGGGTGAACCTAATTTAGAGGGACACGAAGACAACCCCAATAAAGGGTAAAGGCCAGGGGGGTCGTTTTTAAATTTCATGTAAACTTTCATTTTTAAATTGTAAATTAAAGAACTAATTGTAAATATTCTTTAATATCATGACATTCTTTTTTAATATGAGTGCAAGATGTTTTCATTGTAGATTAAATATATAATTAAGTTTAATAATGAAGGAAATTGTGGACCCATTCCTAAAGTTTTAATATTGTTGTACATCTACAATTAAAAAAATTAGTCAACACACTTTAAAAAAAAAAGAAAAAAAAAAAAAGAAAATCGTGGATCGGGTCCACGAGTTTGCATCTGACCAGTCAACCAGTCAGCTGACGTGGTGCTGACTGGATTAAACGGTATTCGTGTACCGGGTACACGAGTTTGCCACATGGTAATCGTGTACCCCATATACGAATTCACTACCCAATTTTGTCAATAATTTTCCCAAACACCTATTCTTAGAAAAAGTTTCTCTCCAACCCTATTTTTGTCATTATATATTAAAAAAAAATCCTAATTTTGTTATCCTTAAAAAAAAAAGAATTGAGCCCGCAATTCTAACCCCAAAATCCTAAAAAAAATTGATGATGCCTCTTTTTCCAACCTCCAATCCCACCTCCTGACACTTTACATGGGTATGAAATTTGTTTTCCTCCTCTTCACGAATGTTTTGCTCCTACACCTTCTTCTTATCCATGGTAGCTGATTTTCCTCTGTAATTTTTAGCACAAAAACCTTAATCTCTCACTAGTTTTTGTCATCGATACAAAAATTGATTCGGTTCGTCAATCACTTTGCTATTCCAGCCAATGAACTATTGGCGTTTTCTCTCCCCATCGCTTCTAACTATTCTTTGCAACTTCGGGAAGCAACATTTTTTTCATTCTTCCATCGGTGAATGCCGATAGGTCTATTCTCTATTGTTTTTCGTACGTTTTCATCTTCACTTTTATGACCATATCTTAGCCGGTAGTTTCTCATTCCTTCGTTTCATCTTCTGATCGTCATCTAGTTTTTTCCATTTTTGTCAATTGAATGCTCTTCTTTCAATGGATATGATGCCTCTTCGACCTCGTGTTTGCCATTGGTTTCTTTTCGCTGTAAAACCTCCCCGTCACTACCTTAGTTTGCCAACGATCAAACACCATATTAAAATAGCGGATTAAGATGCTTACATCAAGTAATTCATGGACAATATACACGATCAACCTCCAAACGCCGCCATTCCTTGGAGTTATTTCTGAAGGAAGAGTTCCTATGAGCGGAAGCAAGATCGTTCCAAATTCATTGTGACAGAAATACATCATTCACAAACAAATATACAAGTTATGCAATTCAGAACAAATTACGGCATGCTATGAAAACTTAAATAAAAAGAACTGAAAGATTCACCTTTGAAGAACCTTTCTTCTGTCTTTCTCTCGGTCTCACTAGAAACAACACCTCTCGTTGTCGCTATGATCGCCAAGTCAATCGTCTACCAAAACTCGTTGTCGCTCTGCAAACGAACGGTCTTCTACACGAACAGGCAGCAACTAGGACACCACCACTCAGTGACCTTGGTATTCTCGGAGTGAGAATCCAAGAGGTATGGGCTCTGTTGAATTTGGTAGAGGGAAGGAGGAAACACGATTGTATTCAATGACCAAGCAAGTGGGAAAGGTTTGGAGTCTATCGTATAGATGGGTGCTTGATCGTTTAGAAAAAGTGCACGATCGTTTAGCTAATTGGGTCTGATCGTTTAGAGAATATCGTTCTTGCGCGCGATCATTTAGGTTGACTACGCGTGTACATGATCGTTTAGGAAAACTTGAGCTATCATGTAGGCTCTCGTTAGCTATATGATGGGCAGTACATAACTTAGTGAAACGATTCTCCGATCTCTTGCAAAATGAAACTATTTTCATTTTATCCTTCAGTTATGAAAACTGAAAGCAACCTCCCACTTTCATGCACGGTTATGAAGAAAACCACCAACAATTATCTCATAATTATTTAATTATAAATAAATATAATAACTAACTTATCATATTATATTTATAACCTATAGTTTTATTATCACATCATATGCAACATATAAACCATAGTCTTTTTCTCTTCCACTAGATATAAATCTTATTTATATCCTTTTCCTCCAATTAATGTATCTCACACATCAAGTCAACTATATCATATATAATTGACTAGTTTAATCATATCATGTATAATCAAACTCCCTCTTGTCAATTTAAACACTTCAAACTGACCCAAAATTTGATTCTCAACTTGAATCCATTGAGCTACCAATGGGACCTTATGAACCAGTAGTTTGAAGCTCCAACGGTACGTGAATAGCTGACTAAACTCTTTAGCCACGAGATCCACCATTCGTTAACTGTCGAGCACTCCATTAAAGACCGACAGCTGCATTCTTCTCACCACAGATATCTTTCTGTGTCCATCAGATATAACCAATCAACAGTATAATCCTTCACAGATGCTTGTAAGTATAGTTGGGCCAATTTACCGTTTTGCCCATGTAGTTACATCTAACTCCTTAAGTGCCACTGATCCCTCTAATGAACAATATAACAAGTCCTACTATGTGTGAACATCGCTTGGGCTATGAAAAGATGTGTGGCGCCACATTGTTCAAGCCCCAGAATCAACCCTTAAGGGAGCAATCTATCTACTTACCCCTGCTTCGGGGAAGAAGTGAATTCCATCTTGTGTAGTTGAGTTCCCAGTTCCGAAATCAGACGAATTCCCAAAGTGATAGGTTTGAGTCGGCAATCTGACCACTCGCACCCATGCAAATCAAATGACTGCTCTCAAAAGCAAGAATTCCCAACTCATTCAGAATTAAGGTCATGTTACCTGTGGTCATCCTAGTGAAGTGAAGTCTCTGCCATGAACGACGTTATATAACAAGACTAAACACTTCATGGTCCGGTCTTATACAAACTTCTTTGTATAGGATGCCCCCGCTCGGTAGTGTCACCAGGATAAGGTTTCCCTTCTATATCCATATACTACAGACCATTTTGGTTATCACTTAAGGCATTATCCACTTGTATGTCTTCATATACATGCTTAAGTTACAATGACAACCAAAAATCATAGTTTATTGGTTTGTGATAAAGCAAATAAAATATTTCATGTTTCATAGACAATAATGAAGATAATATCATATATTATTACATCACAACCGTATTTTCAATATAGTGTTTACAAACTACCGGACCCAACGAGAGTTTAGGGTATCATCCCAACAATTTCTTCCCTTTTCATCGACAAAAACTCCTTCCAAGTAGTCAATAGAAGCCCACTCTTCATGTGTCCTAGACTTTCCCCCACTCTTCCGTTTCCTCTGACCTCGATGTTTATCGGTAAGCCTTTCCTCCATCATTTTTTTGTTCGCCTCCCATTTTGGCTTTGTGCGAATTTTTCCCTTTTTCCATTCTCGCCCAACCCTTCCTCTGCTTTCCTGATAAAACTTTCATCATTAGCTATTGATTTATGGTTCAATTTTCATCTAATTACTCCAAAATTAAGGTTATGATTCCATTCCTATCACCCAAACAGTTGACACATGGATTGCACTAGGACTAACATTTCCCTTCCATTTTCACCAATGCCAATTTCGTTCTTCACTTTCATCAATATATAATAATGGAACTCCAAATTTTTAAACTCACCCAACCTATTACATTCGGGTGGGCATCCCTTTTCCATTTAAACATCTTTCCTATAAACTGTTGACACGTTAGTGGTCCTCATCTTTCACCTGATTGTCCCATTTTCTCTCTCTTGGCAACAATCTGACTGCATTCATCGTCGGCCACCTTTCCCTTCGTCGTTAGATCTGGCCTATCCTCCTTACTTTTGGATCCAATGTCATCTTGGCTACTAGTCGGCCTTCAAATCTGCCCACGCCGTCTTCTTCCAATCTTCGTACGTGGCTTTGTCTCTCCTTGTGGTTTCTTTATCATCTCCAACCACCCATGCCATCGCCTCTTATCGTCATCTTCATAATTTTTTCTCCTCTCCTCCTTTGAATCTTGCGGCTTTTGAACTATTTTTTCTTTTTCCTTTGCCATCTCAGCTCCTAAGTTGCTACCGATTTCTTCTTCTTTATCTGAATACCAACTCGTTTTCCTTACCATTTGATAATCGAAATTTTCTCCCTCGAACGATATTTTATCAGTCAATCAACTACTTTTCTTTTCAATGTTGCACACTTCCACTTCCACCAAGTGCTTCTTTTCATTCATTTCACTCTTTTCTATCAACAATGGCCATGGTTAATCAAGTTTTTCTTTTTTTATTTCTCCATCTTCAATTCTGTGTTCTTTTTCTCTTTTTCTCCTATGTTGTTGAGCTCCCTATTTCCTCCTTCTTTTTTCCTTATCTCTCGTCTTACCTTCTATGTCAATTTCCTCTCGACAAAACTTGATGGAACAACTACCTTTAGCGTTTTTAGTTTTTCTGAGCTTTTCTTTGTCGATTCTTTTTCCTCTGTTTTGATAGATGTTGGCCTTTTTTCTTCTCTTTCTCTATCTCTTTGCAAAGAATCATTGATCCTTTGTTGCAATCCTCTTGTTCTCTATATATCACTGAGAGTACTTCATTCCATCGATCAAGACCCATTATCAAAATCGATGTTCCAGGATGAACAGCTCTGATACCAATTTGTTAGCATGCTTCCTAACAAGAGAACTCAAAAACATAAAGAACAAACAAAGAAATTAAAAGATAGAACTATATTGTAATATCATGTAAAAATTACAATATACCCCAACACATTGTACAGGGTTGAGAATCCTCTCCCAAATTCCCAAAGAAAATCTCACATAAATTCTTCTCACTCTTAATCCCAACCTACTCCCTCTATTTATAACTAAAAAAAACACAATCAACTTACTATCTATTTATTATTATGTCCCTTCTAATATCCATAATAATAATTTTACTATTTTTATCACCAAAGGTCTTACCGTGTAATTTTTAAAAATTGAGAGAATTATTAATTTGAAGCGTCTCAGTAGATTGATAAATATCAATAAACATATTTTTTTAAAAGAAAATTAAAAAAAAAGTGATAATTGATTGAAACCACCCCAAAGTGGGTAAGAGCTAACTTTTAATATCTAGTTCTTATATTTTCAAATTCATAACAATTTTATCCTAAATTTTATCAAGTAGCAATTAAATTTTGAGGGTCTCTTACATAAATAGATTAGATTGACAGAGTGATTAGGGACCAAATGTTTTAACTTGGAAGATTAAGACATTGCCAGGAAAGATAGTTTGAGAGAATTGTTATAGAATGTTCTAAATGATTATAGGATTAACACCCAATTTTGACAGAATTTTTCATTATAGAGATTAGATTGTTACAAATTTTGAAGAAAACAAACTAGCTAAGTGTTTATTTGTATGTACGATCTTCTTCATCGAGGTCAGAAGTCAAAGAAAGAAAGAAACAATGAAGAATTGATCATTTGCAGTTTCTTTTATACAACGCAAAACCTTCGTCACTCGTACCACTCAGCCGCTAGAGCTTCTCCTATTTCACACCACCATCTTCCCTTCAACCCCAACTTGTTCTCTTTCATCCAGATGCTCAAATGCGCCTCTGTAGTCTGTCGCCCTTCTTTTTCCGGCGTGATTCATCTCTTCACCAAGTCGATTGTTGCAGCTGAAATCCCCATTGTTCATCGCCGCCGCCGGCATAAATCTGAATCCGCCTACCCCAGGTTTCCCCTTTTCCTTCTTCATTTCTTTCTCAATTCCCGACTGTATGTGTAAATTTATTTGCTCCCCACACAGTTCTGCTGTTTCACATTTCATAATTTCCAGCTTCGTACTGATATTGGGATTGAATTTAACTGTAATGCTTCCTTTGGAATTTAGGGTTTTGGGTTGTTGTATACTTCCTTTACATTTTTCTTGGACCTGGTTTCTTGTATAAAGAGAATGTTAACAAACTTACATTTACTCTTTCATATCCCATTGACTTGACTTAAGTACCTATCTCCTTAGAAATTCCCAGCTTTCAGGTCAAGCCACACCAGAAAGAAGATACCTCATTCTGGGATAAAACGTTAAGGGGCTTATGTTCGACTGGGAGATTGCCTGAAGCAGTTGCACTTTTGTGCTGTATGGCCTTGCAATTTCACTCCAAAACTTACCGTCTTCTGTTACAAGAATGCATTTTCAGGAAAGAGTACATGAAAGGAAAAAGAATCCATGCCCAAATGGTTGTTGTTGGACATGTACCCAATGAATATATTAACACCAAACTACTGATATTATATGCCAAATCAGGTGACTTAGAAACTGCATATATCCTTCATGAAAATTTGTTGGAGAAAAGTTTGGTTTCATGGAATTCATTGATTGCTGGGTATGTACAGAAGGGGCTTGGAGAAGTTGGATTGGAGTTTTATTTTAAGATGAGACAAAGTGGTCTATTGCCTGATCAATATACCTTTGCATCAGTTTTGAGAGCTTGTGCTAGTTTAGCTTCTTTGGAACATGGAAAGAGAGCACATGGAGTTTTGATTAAATGTCAAATTGGTGATAATGTTGTTGTGTCTAGTGCCCTAGTAGATATGTACTTCAAATGCAGTAGCTTATCTGATGGGCATAAGGCATTTAACAAATCTTCAAATAGGAATGTAATTACATGGACTGCTTTGATATCTGGGTATGGCCAACATGGAAGAGTTTTTGAAGTTTTGGAATCATTTCATAGTATGATAAATGAAGGCTACCGACCAAATTATGTTACTTTCCTTGCGGTTCTTGCTGCTTGTGGTCATGGAGGCTTTGTATCCGAAGCGTTGAGATACTTTTCGTTGATGACAAAGATGTATGGAATTAAACCAAGAGGGCAACATTATGCTGCCATGGTTGATCTTCTTGCCAGGGCTGGGAGGTTGCAAGAAGCCTACAACCTTGTCCTCGATGCACCTTGCAAGGAGCACTCTGTTATGTGGGGGGCTTTGGTTGGGGGCTGTAAGGTTCATGAAGATATAGATTTGATGAAACATGCTGCAGCAAATTACTTTGAATTGGATCCTGAAAATTCTGGGAAATTTGTGGTTTTCTCAAATGCTTTTGCCACATCTGGGCTGTGGGACAATGTTGAAGAGATTAGAGCTATGATGAAGAAATCAGGAATGAGTAAGGATCCTGGTTATAGTAGAATTGAGATTCAAAGGGAGTTTCACTTTTTCGTCATGAGTGATAAGTCTCATCAACAAACTGAGGAGATTTATAGAACCATTAACAGTATAACTCCAATTTTGAAGGATGCAGGGTATACTCCTGAACTATGTGGACACTAATGTAGAGATTAAATTTATGCTAAGCCGATACCAAAGTTACTATATGTAGAATGTACATGAGAAAACTCATTAAGTTACCGTTTTTTTTGGCTTACTGTTGAAACACATTGTCAATAATATTCAATAGAATTAAAAAAATTTAGGTTTCTCCTCATATGTGCTTTATGAATATACTGAGATTGCACAGAGATCAAAAAGACTGCTCTTGCAGAGAATCAAGACCCTTGGCCCCTTGGGCACCAAAAAACTACCAAGTTCAAAGTAGGATCTGAAGAGGGAATTTTAGAACACAAACCCATATCGAAGTCAAAGTTACAAGTTTCAACTGATTAGTAACTGAACATAGAGAATGGATTGGCTGATTGACAAGATTTGTATAAATACCGAATGTTATCATTTATGAATACTAAGTATTCCTTTACGAACCAATAAACTGAATTCATTCATCTGTAAAACAAAATCAAATCACACTATTCTGTATTCCCATTCTAATCCGAGTGTATAAACAGTTGAACAACACATTAGATTTCATCGAGTCTTGTCAAACCTCATAATGAATCCTATATGTAACGTACATGACAATGAACACTCGTCAAAGTTTCAATTTTTTTGGCTCTGTTGCAACCCATCAGCTATTTATTTTTTTTTTGGTTTCTATATATTTGCTAAAATAAACATGATCACTATAAGATTGCACAAAGCGAAACATGCTCTTGCAGAGATACCAGGGCCAGTGGGCACCAAAAAGCAATGTTCAAAGTGGGATGTGTGAAAGGATATTTGTTGAATAAACATCAAGAATTTCGCAGGTTAAGAATGTGCTTTTACAAATCAATAAACTATACACATTCAACTGTGAAACTAAATGGAATTATATTTAAACCATCTTATATTACAATCACAATCCTATTCCCGATTGGATAACAGTTTAACATCAATACATAAGGTTCAAAGTTGAGATTCATTGCGTAATTGTATCAAAAAAGTTGCAAACAATGTTCAGAACTCAGAAAATTTATTTCTATCATTCTTTGTCAATGAACATCAAGCATAAGCTTCATGAAGCTATAAAAAACAATGTACATTATTATGTTCTAACTCCCCCAAAGGCAGCTTTCGCAGTACTAAGATCAAAACAGACAGATTGCCACCAGTCTCTAACCATGATATATAGTTTCACCTTCCAAGAACATCTCCAAAATCTGCAAAAGAGAAGAAAAAAACAGCACACTAAATCTTAATAAAAGGCCTCAGAATATCGGATTTGACAGCAAGGCTTGAAATGCCGTTCAGTCCCGAAAGATGGTATTTTGTTAACCGATATCATCATTGGCAGTCCAGTAAATAAAATACAAAGAAACTGAAATTTAGACAAATAATGTAGGTCTCATGGCCAGTCCCAAGAAGTAAAGGCAGCAACGCTGCTCCACAAGGCAATGGAATATGATACCAACAGCCGATGGAGACTCCAAAGGAGGAGCCATCAACATCGACGGGAATTTCTTTGTGACGTTTACTCCGGCAATATACGAACATGACATGTTCGCTCCATATCTAGCAAGGGATTGGATCTAAAATCCCCCGTCACATGAACACAAACTTAACAATACAAAATCAATCAAACTAAAATGTCTGTCTCATGGCCAGTCCCAGGTGGTAATGGCAGCGACGCTGCTCCACAAGGCGACGGAATATGAGACCACCCACAACGGAGGATATCCTTAAAAAGGAAATCCGTCAACGTCGTTAGGCTTTTTTATACGACGTTTACTCGGAACTGTGCAGATATAGGACTAGACTGCTTCCTCTCAGTAAGAGACTTCCTCGCAGAAGTTTCCCGTCGCATTTGAACAAATTCACAGTGACAAAAAAAGCTCAAATCAAAGAGTAAGAATCATCTCTATGAAACACCATGACGATTACAAACAACAATCAGAAAATAGTACAGAAACAGCAGAGATTCAATTCAATCAAACTCAGATTCAGCAATACTATGAAAGTGAACAAGAAGAAAAATCGTTGAATCCGAACATAAAAAAGGAGAAGAAAGCATGTAAATGAACGAAGAATGGAGATTTAAGAAAAAGGCGATCGGTGCAAATTGTAAAAACCCTAGAAACAAGACGAGGGCGAGCTCTGGAAAGAAATAGGTCGGTGCGATGGAGCTTTGTGAATGAAGAATTTCGGCCGTCCAGGTTGAATATATAGGAGAGGTTGGAAATTGTACGCCGTTGGATTATTATTGAAATCAATCTCAGCCTTTGAATTGTCTAGGGCTAGAGCTGCCTTAAGGGGGGGATATAGTCGTCCATCGAGTTCGTAGTTATACATTTTCTAATTAAAATTAATTTCTAAAATTTAGAATTAAGTTTTTTCTTTTCCATCGACCATGTGACTTATTCTTAGCAAATCAAGGAATTAACTAATTTTCCTTTTTTTTTTAAGCAAAACTAATTTGCTAATATCTATGATATTCAAATATTAATTTTGTTTTTTGTCCTAGAATAACTAAAGATCAAACTATTGTTAAATAGTTCTCTTTCTTAACAAAAATGTATGACTAAATATTTATGTATTAACTTATACATGGGAGAGAAATTTGTCAAACTATACCTAACATGTGGAATGGGTACATAAGGATATCTCAAGTTTTCACTTCTCAAACCCACGGCACTTTTTGAAAACTCGTGAAACTATCTCAGTTCATTTCGAATGAAATTGACCATGTATGTAGTTGAAAAAATAATTTTTGTTTAACTTTTCGATTGTTTTGGACATTTTCGGTACATCTCGAACATATTATAGATCCTACTAATTTTTCTAAATATTATGTAATCTTCTAAAATTTTATATATTTTCAAATTTTCTCTTATCTTTACCAAATATTATATCAAATACTTACTTAATTTTTCAAATCTTTAGCACAATTTTTGTTTCCACGATTATATAAATTTTCAAACTTTCGAATAAATTTATCAATTATCAAAATGAATCTCAAGTGATTGCATTTTTTTTATTTTGAAAAAACATTAAATTTTACAAAAAAAAAAAAGGTAAGATATGAAAAATATATAAAATATAAGTACTAGTCCAGACAAATTAACACCAACATTCTATATTTTTGGGCTTTCTCAATGAATGTTCGGCTAGATTAACATTAAAATTTTGTTTATTTCTCATATCTTACTTAATTTTCAAAATTTGATCTTTCTCAAATTTTAAAAATCACAAGTTAATCACTTGAAAACCATTTACATAATTTGGAAATTCATATAATTGTGAAAATTTGGGCTAAAGATTTGAAAAGTTAGGTAAATATATGATATAATATTTTGTAAAGATAATTGAATTTGTAGCAAATTTGAAAATATATAAGATTTGGAAAGATTACATAATATTTGGAAAAATTAACAGAAATTTTTTAAAATTAAATCTAGATGGTCAGTCTTGCCTGAGATGAATCAAGAAAAACTAGTTTGAGGACTTCTAAAAAAACATGTAAATTTTGAAAAGTAAAAACTTGAGAGTGCTATTTCTGCCAATTTCCCATATTGGAGCGTACTCAACTCAACATCACATCCATACAAGTACACGTGTATGTGTGTGGTGTTTAAATATTACACATAAAAAATGTTAAATAATTATGTGAAGATACAACTTTAAATAAAATACTATATACATTGAAATGGGATGTTAAAAAAATCCGATGACCCGAAAAAATCGATCAATCCAACCTAATCCGATGAAGTCAAATAAATGAAAATTTTATAGGTTAAGTTAGTTTATGGGTCATCTAAAATAACTCAAACTTATTATTAACTTTAATATATATATATATATATATAATACAATTAGATATACATATATTTATTTTAATTTTATTTAATTTTATTAGTTTTTTGGATAATTTATTTTCCAACGACTCTTAAAATTAATTTTTTTAGCACTTTGAAAAGAGATTTTGCATTATATAAATTGAAATTGAGTTGTTAATATTAATTCAATATATAAAAATAGTTCAATCAAATTTTTACGTATTAACATTATATTTTCTTTTAGAATAGATTTTTTTAAAAAATAAATGAGCCAAGTAACCCGAACTAATCCAATCCAAATGTCTCATGGTTGGGTTGGATTTTGTTCATTTTTTAATGAGGGTTATTTGGGTTCAACAAATTTACAATCTTAGCAATTGGATTGGGTCTAAAAGTGTTTCAATCCAACCCAAACCAACCCACACCCCACATAGAAATTTTAGATTTTTCATTTACTTTACCAAACTAGATTACCAATTTAAAATTATATAAATCCAATATTAAGATTAAAGGTGCGTTTAGTTTAATTTAATTTTGAAAATGAGTTGTTTTTAAAAAAAATTGAATGTTTAACAAACTCCTCAAGATAGCCTTTGAAACACTATAGAAAGTGTATTTTTATTCGTTTTTACCAAAAGGATTTAAATAAAAATAATTTGTTTGAAAAATATCATTTTCTCTCATCATTCCAAATAAGCTTTAAATTAAGTTTGAATTATAAGTGCAGACTCACTTTGTGTCTCAAATGTTATTGAACTTTTAAAAGTGTTCAAATTTTTAACCACATATCTCTGGCATAAAAATACAATAGTCAATCCTTTAAGTTATAAGCGGTCTCTCTCACATTGTTAGGTTAAACATTTATACGAAAATATAATATGATTTTATAGGTTATAGTTAAACTGGTATAAAGTATGTGTCAGTAGTTACGGAATTATCACTGTCATTGTTATTATTGTTATTATTATTTAAAGTTTAGATTAGTATCAATCAAAACCATGAAAACGAAAATAAAGAGGTCAAATCGAACAAATTTGGAATGGGGTACTTTGTGGGAAAAATGTAATGGGGATGATCATAACTAACTATTTACGTTCGGTCATTTTTGGTAAATTTCCAACTCAAGATTTAATGATGAAATTCCAAATTGATAGAAGATTAGCTTGTTAGTTGTTATCCCTTTTTTTGAGGGAAAAAAAAAAAAAAAACAGTTGAACAATGGGCCATATCGGATCACAAAAAAAGAAGAAAAAAAATGGTTAATGTGGTGTTCTAAAATAATAATAATAAATAAATAAATAAAATAATAAATAATGTAATGGATAAACAAAATATTCGAAAAATAAAATATTAAATGTGAGCTTTTAGATAATTTTTTAATGTAATTTAGATTTTGTTTTATATTTTTAGATTCACCACATAAAATAGTATTTTTTTTTTCTTTTATATCCACCTAAGCAAATAGTTTAGTAAAAATCTAACGTATATTATTTTTTGGGCTAGTTGCATAAATAGAATTCAATAGAATATGTAGTACAATGATAAAATAATTGTATATATAGATCAAAAATGATAAAAGATTAAAAACTCATGCCTAGCCACCATTTTGTTCGCTTCTTCCCGGTTTTCTCAAATTAAAAGCTATCACTGATAGCAGCTATCAATTATAACCACGGATAACTGCTATCACTGATAGCTTCTATCAATTGCTATCGATGATAGTTGCTATCAGCGATAACTTTCAATTTTAAAAAAAATTAATACAATCTTGAAATATTAGCTTTTAATTTGCTATCAATTATTAGTAGTTATCATTGATTTACTTTCATCAATTGAAATAATACTACTTAAGGTTATCAGTGGCTATCAATGATAGATTTATAAATAGTGATCAACTTTGAAAGAAGACCAACAACTTTGATTACTGATAATCTTTTATCATGGCTATTACTGATAGCAGCTATCAGTCGTTATCATTGATAGACTTTCATCAATTAGAATCAACATTGAAATATTAACACTTAAGGTTATCAATGATAGACTTCTATAACTGGTTATCACCTTTGAAAGAAACTCGATATATAGATATCACCTAAGTTTTATCACTACACTAACATCACTCATATTGTGGTTATCAGTGATAGCTTCTTTCACTGATAACATCACTAATAAGATGCTATCAATGATCTCACTGATATCATGCTATTAGTGATGGTTCTCTATCACCGATAACATGCTATCGGGTAGCTTCTATCATCGATAACATGCTATTAGTATTAGCTTCTATCACTAGTAACACATGCTATCAGTAGTAGCTTCTATCAATCATAGCCACTGAACACCTTTTTGCCCATTTCTTGTCCTTCCCAAACATTTATAAGTCCTTTTTCTTTTCGATGATAGCTTTTACCACTAATAAACATGCTATTAGTGATAACTTCTAGGCATTTCACTTACATTTTAGTTCGAGATTCAACTTTATTAATTAAATTCACTAAGTTGGCTATCAATGATAAATTTCTATAAGTGGCTATTAACTACGAAATGAAGGTAAATAAATATGCGTTTATCGTTCGTACTCCACGCGTTGCTGGTCATGCGTCAGATATGCAATATGTGTCTAAGAATATATGTAATGACCATGCGTTCCTGCTACAAGTTTTCTTGCTTTCTCGCCAAGTATAACGAGATCGCAAGTTTCTCGGGTGATCCAAGGTCGAACTTAGAGAATTGTAGCTAAATGTTATAAAGTAAAGTGTTTGCGGTGAAGAATAAAAGAATATTGAAGGTTATGGGCTATGCGCTACTCCTACTCCTAACTAACAGATTAAACAGTGGAAGTATGACTATGAGAGATAGAGACACGACAACTATTAACGCGTAATAAAATGCATGGGAAAATGGATAAATGGCAGGGATGACTTCACCGCATCACTAAGCTTGATCGCAAGGGTAACCCCAACCAATGCAAGCTATGCGATTATGCTAAACACACTTAACAAAGACACATGCGATGTATATGCGATAGTGTCGAGAGGCCTTATGTCTAAGTCTCTATTCTTGCTCACGTGCTCCCATAAACAAAATGACCGCATACCACCATATCCTACTTCTGGACGCATGCGGGGTGACCGCATACTTTCTTATCCTAACTATAGGGTGCATGCGCTGTGTAGCAGCAAACAGGGCTTATCTCTAAGCCTCTATTCTTACCTATGTAATCCAATCTGACTCTCTCAAGCCTAGATTTGATTTTTAGACTACTCTTTTAAGTATGCCTAAATGATGAATGATGCACTCATAAGACAAGGTAATCACATAAACATGGTTGACATAATATTATTCTTATCTCTAGGAACACTGCTTATTTTTATTAATGCGTTCCACCACCAACCCTCCCGGGCAGTTAGCGACCGCTGATCAGCTCATAGACAAGCATTGTTACAACATCACACTAAACAAATAGGATTTTCTCACAACACTCGCACAACGCATACCTTTCGGTGGTTTGCTACATGCTTCATATGTCTATGCCACATGATTAAGTATGCGATACTCTAGCAGTCTTACTTAGTTGTGCAATGAAAGTAAAGGATGATAAGAAGAAAAAAATGAAGATGGAGTCGAAGGAAATAGAGAAATGCATTGATCACAAAATGTATTAATCTCTTAAGCCACAATGTAATACAATACAGAGATAAAAAAGATATGGAGGGCCAGATGGAAGCAATGTCTTGCTTCCATCAGATGTGTGTCAAGGCTGCTGGTGGTGCCATAGATGGGCGGTGGGGTAGTCTCTCTCGAGATCTATCTCCGGTGGAGCTCCGGTCGTCACTCGGAATGGTAGAAGGAATGAAGAACTCTCAAGATTATCTTTTCACGCTTTTGTCTGGATCACAAGGATTTTCCTGAAGGCAGAAACTCAGATGCTTCAAGTTGTGCTCCAAGGCTTCTATTTATAGAGCTTGATCGCCAACAACATTAATGATCCTTCTCTGAAATTCTGCAGTTAACGACGTGATGGACCTGCTCTGAATCTCTACTGCTAACGGCATGGTAGGTGAAATGTCAACATCACTTTTTGATACTCCCAAGGTATGTGTTCATGCTTGGTTTTCGAAGTATCAACGTATTCCACCACCCTTGTGTTCATCCCTCTACTATGGTTATTATTCTATAGCCGCAACTTCTATGTGATGGACGTATACGGTTAATGGCGCAATATCCATGCATCGAAGGTATGCGTTCGCCTATGCGATGGAGAGATTCCCCGCATGCGATCGATTCCTGCGTTAGCTACAAGAATAGACAATTGGACGCAAAATAACGCATAATAGTGGGTTAGCCGAGATTCTTAATGTCGATCGACGCAAGCTCGTTTTCTCATGAATTCTTAGTATAATCGCCGCATATTCTACTCAATAACCCTCATAATTCTAAATAAAAGGTCTATAATAACGTACATTTCTGCCTGTCATCACTTGAACAATGTGACGCCACACCCTCTCCTGGCCCTAAAGAGGTTAGATCATAGTTTTTGATTTACTGTTCATTAGAGGGATCGGTGGTACTTAAGGAGTTAGATGTAACTATAGGGGCAAAACGGTAATTTTGGCCTAACTCTACTTTCGAGCAATTTTTGAAGGGTCATCATACTGTTGATTAGTTATTCTAATGGACACTTAAATATATATATAGTGCGAAGAGTGCAACTGATGGTATTTAGTGGAGTGGTCGTTAGTTAACGGATGGTGAATATTTTAATTGAAGGGTTTAATTAATTATTCAAGTATCGTTGGAACTTCAACCTATAAGTCCATGAGGTCTTCTTGATAGCTCAACGGGTTTTATTGAGAATCAATTTTTGAATTAACTTGAATTGTTCAAATTAATTGAGGGAACTAATTATATATGATATAATTAATTAAATTTTAATTATATATGATACAATTACTATGATGTATTTGATAGATTATAGTATTAAGTATTTATAAGGGGAAATAAGTATTTGAATATAATTTATATATTAATTATATGAATTGGATTCAAATAGTTGAATTTAATATAAATGTGATTTATATTAAAAGTCATTAGTGAGAGAAAAGAAACTATAGGTTATATTGTATATGATACAATATTAAAACTATAGGTTATATGTTAATATTTGATATAACATATAGTTTAATATATATTATATGATAAGGTAGTTAGCATATTAAAATATATCAAATTATTTATTAAATAATTATTTATTATTTAATTATTTAATTAATTTTGAATTAATTAATGGGAGGGAGTTGTAACTCTCTCCACTTTTTTCTCTCCATAGTACGTAAGTGGGAACGGTTGCTACATGGTCTCCTTTTTCTTCCTGGAAAAACTCACAGAGGAGTTTTCGGTTCTTAGAGAAAACTGTTGTTCCTTCTTTTATTCTCTCAATCAATTCCCTTCCATCAGAAGAAAATCCAAAATAGTTAGAGCCCATACCTCCTGGGTTCTCTGCCTGAGAATACTAAGGTTTCCATCGTGGTGCTGTCCAATTTGGAGATCGAGGATTTTTCCAATTGAAGAAAACGTTCTTCAAAAGGTAAGGATTTTCTAACCCATTTTAATTTTCTACAACTTCGTTATTAGCATGCTGTAATTATTTGTTGTTAAATGCATAATTATTTTCTATCTCTGTAAAATTATGACTTCTGTAAAAATGGGATTTGAGACGATCCACTTTCGCTCAAGGATCTTCTCATCTAGGATCCTTCATATTGACGTTTTCCCTGAGGAGTTATCAGAATTACCACCTGATAGAGAAGTGGAGTTTACTATAAATGTGATACCAGGGACAACACCCATCTCATAGACACCGTACAGGATGGTTACAATTGAGTTGAGAGAATCGAAAGCTCAACTACAGGAATTAGTAGATAAGGGCTATATCGGACCCAGTTTTATTTCTGAAGAAGAAAGATGACACACTCAGAATATGTATTGATTACAGACAGTTGAATAAGGTAACTATACGAAATAAGTATTTGTTACCTCGTATTGAAGACCTGTTTGACAAGCTAAAAGGAGCATTGGTATTTTCAAAGATTGATCTGAGATCAAGCTACCACCAGTTGAAAGTTAGGGAGTCAGGTATCCCTAAAACAGTTTTTACACTAGATATGGGCATCATGAGTTTCTAGTTATGCCATTTGGCCTAACTAATGCCCCAACAGTGTTTATGGATTTGATTGATTTGTAATTTTTTTCATAGATGATATCTTGGTGTATTCAAATAGTAAAGAAAAACATGTAGAGCATTTGAAGATAGTATTGCAAACACTATGTGAGAAGTAGTTATATGCTAAGTTCAACAAATGCGAATTCTGGCTCAACCAAGTGGTATTTCTAGGTCATGTGGTGTCTGCAACCGGTGTCATTGTTGATCCTCAGAAGATTGAGGCTGTAGTTAGATGGGAATGACCTACCTTAGTAACGAAGTATGCAGTTTCCTTGATCTGATAGGTTATTACAGAAGGTTTGTAGAAGGTTTCTCAAAGATAGCTCTTCCATTGACCATTTTGACTAGGAAGGATGCCACATTTGAATGGACAGATAACTGTGAACGAAGTTTTCAAGATTTGAAGTAAAGATTGGTGACTGCACCAATTTTAGCCCTTCTAATGCCAGAGAAGGAGTTCGAGATTTACTACGATGCATCCAGACAAGGATTAGGATGCATGTCGATGCAGGATGGTAAGGTCGTAGCTTATGCATCCAGGAAGTTGAAGAAACATGAGGGTAATTGCTCTACTCATGATCTAGAATTAGCAGTTGTTGTTCTAGCATTAAATATTTGAAGGAATTACTTGTACGGTGAGAAATGCCATATCTTTACAGACCAAAAGAGATTGAAATATATCTTTGATTAGAAGAAGTTAAATCTGAGATAGAGACAACAAATGGAATTGATAAAAGATTACGATTGCATCATAGACTATCATGAAGGATCTCTTACCAAAGAGTTCCATGAGCGCGTTCGGATCACTCTAATCTCATAGTGACCGAAATACAACAATATACATTCAAACGTATAGTTATGCAAACAAATTTTAATTAACGACATGCTATGAACAAGATATAACAAGGGAGAGAGTGTCGTACCAATTGACGACAGTCTTCAAACTTTGGAACTCAACGCAGCGGAACCCTCCACCCGATTAACCAATGCCCAGTAGCAGCATCGACTACAACAGCACAAACAACTACACGAACACGAACGCCGCGGGTACGACACTACCAGAAAAGAGCCCCAAGTATTCTCGGAGTGAGAACCAAAGCGTGGTCTTTGGTGAATTTGGTAGAGGAAGGAGGAAGCATGGATCATGTAGGCGATAAGCAAGTGGGAGGGAAAAAAGCGCTATCACATAGCAAGATGCTTATCGTTTAGGAGAAACTACACGATCGTGTAGATTTTACTAAACAATCGTTTAGGAAAAGGTATACGATCGTTTAGCTAACATGACACACTATACGATGTTTAGGGAAGCTATCTGATCGTTTAAGACTTAGTGTGCGATCGTTTAGGCGCGAGGTGGACGATCGTCTAGGCGTAGAGCTACTATCGTATAGGCTTTCAATTTGCTTAAGCGATTGTTTACGATTTACCAACACGCTCTCTTCTTTTCTTTTGGACGATTTGACGAATGATTCAAAATGAAACAATTTCATTTTTATTTCATCGGTTACAATAACCGACGCATTCCACTAACCTACGTCCAAACGTGAAAAATTGGCTTAATTATCATATAATTAACCAATTAATTAATAATAAATATAATCATATTATATTTTTATCCTATAGTTTGATATTACATATCTACTATAGTATTTTCTCCTCTACTTGATATAAATCATATTTATATCTAATTTCCTAAAAAAAATAATGTATCTCATACATTTAGCCAATTATATCATATATAATTAACTAGTTCAATTATATCATATATAATCGAACTTCTTCTTGTCAATATGAACATTTCAAATTAACCCAAACAATGGTTCTCGACTTTATCCAAGCTACCCAGGGGACCTAATGGACCTGTGGCTCGAAGCTCCAACGGTCCGTGAATAGTCGACTAAACTCTTTAGCCACGAGATTCACCATCCGTTAACTGTCAGGCATTCCACTAAAGACCAACAACTGAACTCTTCTTACCACAAATATATTTCTGTGTCCATCGGATATAACCAATTATAAGTACGATGACCCTTCACAGATGCTCGTAAGTACAGCTGGGTCAAATTATCGTTTTGTCCCTGTGGTTACATCTCACTTCTTAAGTACCAGTGATTCCTCTAATGAACAATACAACATAGTCCAACTATGTGTGAACATCTCTCGAGCTAAGAGAAGGTGTGTGGCGCCACATCGTTCAAACCCCGAAATCAGCCCTTAAGGGAGCTATTTATCTACTTACCCCTGCCTCGGGGAAGGAGTCAATTCTATCTTGTGTAGCTGAGTTCCTAGCTCCCAAATCAGACAAATCCCCAAATGGTAGGTTTGAATCGACGACCTGGCCACTCGCACCCATATAAATCAAAGGACTGCCCTCAATGACAGGAGTTCCCAACTCACTTAGGATTGAGGTCATGTTACCTATGGTCATCCTAGTGAAGTGAAGTTTCTGTCATGAACGGTGTTATATAATGAGACATTAACACTTTGTGGTCAGCTCTTATACAAACTCTTTGTATAGGACGCCCCCGCCCACATGTCCCCAACACGAATGATCAGAATCAGACCATCTGTGACAAGTCACAACACTTGTGATCATTCCACGAAATCGGCCGCATCTGTAGCGTTACCAGGATAAGGTTTCCCTCCTATATCCATATACTACAGACCATTTTGGTTATCACTCAAGACATGATCTACTTGTATGTCACCGCATACATGCTTGAGTCACATACAGATAACCAGGGATTTTATGTTTATTGGTTTATGGTAAAGCAAATAAAACAAGCAATTGAGCAAAATGCAAGATGTGAAGTAAATATCATATATTAATAACACAAGTGTTCGTACAAACAGTTTACAAACTATAGGACACGAGACTTTAGGTCATCAACCCCAACATACCATTCAGGTAAGGCTAATGTGGTAGTAGATACTTTGAGCAGAAAATCAAACCGTTCTAGAGACATGTTCAATTCTTTAAAGGAAATGTTATTACAGGAATTTAAAGGAGCTATTGCAGCATTAACAGTAGGATGTTTAGGAGAAATTATACTTCATTTCCAGGTAAGACCTACATTAGTAGATGATATCATCGGGACTCAAATGGCAGACAATAATCTCAATAAGTTGATCGAATAAGTTAAACAACAGCAGAGATCAGATTTTGTTTTGAGAGAGGATGGAGCTTTGATGAAGGATGAAAGGTTATGTGTTCCTAACAATGAGCTGCTGAAAAATGCAGTGCTAGAAGAGGCACATGATTCAACCTATGCTATGCACCCAGGTAGCACCAAGATGTACAGGACATTAAAGAAATCTTATTGGTGGCCAGGAATAAAGAAGGACATGTAGAAAAATGTTTGATCTTTCAGTAGGTTAAGTAGTACGTCAGAGACTTTCATAATTGTTGAACCTATTTCCAGTACCTACATGGAAATGGGAACATGTGAACATAAATTTTCTGTTTGGTTTACCTAGGACACCCAGTGATTATGATAGCATTTGGGTAATAGTAGATAGGATGACAAAGACAGCAAAGTTTTTGCTTGTTAGAGTCGCATCTACCCTTGAGTAGCTGGCTAAGTTATATGTTGATCGAGTTGTGAACTAATTTGGAGCTCCAATATTTATTATATCAGATAGAGATCCAAGGTTTACCTCAAAGTTTTGGCCTAGTTTAGAAAAGGCACTTGGTACTAAGTTGCATTTTAGTATAACCTTTCATCCACAGATGGGTGGACAGTCAGAACGAACAATTCCGACCCTGGAACATCTGTTGAGAGCATGTGGATTGCAGTTTAAGGTAGCTAGGATACACACTTACCGTTAGCATAATTTGCTTATAATAATAGTTACCATTCTAGTAGTGCTATGGCACCGTATGAGGCTTTGTATAGAAGACCTTGTAGAACTCCATTGTGCTAGAATGAGGTCGGTGAAAGACAATTGATAGGACCAGAATCGGTTTAAATGACATCAGAAAATGTTAAGTTAATAAGAGAAAAATTTGAAAATAGCTCATGACAAATAGAAGAGCTATGCAGATAAGAGAAGAAAAGAGTTAGAGTTCGAAATCGGAGATCGAGTATTCCTGAAGTTACCCCCATGGAAAGGGATACTTGATAATGGACAAAAATGCACGTTATTACATTGCTAAGTTATTATTAAACAATAAAGGTTTGCGTTGATAAAAATATATAAAATTGCGTCCAAAAAGCATTAAGTTCATAATATTGCGGTCGTATGCATTCATCGCACGAAAACAGTTAACTTTTGTATTTTTGTGCAGAATATGTGTTGACGCAATGTGAAAAATGTGATCACAAGAAATCAACGGTCGAGCGCAGCATCACTGCAAAGCTTTACGGTGATTTGTGCTTGCAAATATCTGCTCAAGAAGGATTCCTGCATAGAGCCGGCGTAACTTGGTGGGCGCATCAAGGTGAAAAGCACAATAAATCATGATGGGACAGAAAGCTGATGACGGTTAATTCCGAATTAAGTTGACAAGTCGTTAATGAACTACTGTAGCAAGTACACTTGACTTTTCGGTGACAAATATTCGGCACATCAGACAGAGAATTAATGCCATCCCATCAGTGCAATCATAAGAGAGAATAAGCCTTTCACCCCGATGCTCTATAAATACCAAAGGCAACCTTCAGAGAGGGGGTTCGTCTGTTTGTCTAGTTCGATAGTCAGATAATTCTCTCCATAGTTAGAAGTAGCCTTGTTCTTAGTTTTTCTTTTACTTAAGGCGGAAGGGAGAGAAGCGAGATTGTGCCGGGAGATCGTTCTGGTGAACTTAGAAGAGTGCCAGAAGCGTCGAGATCAGAGAGAGGGCCAACTTCTGCAGAAGCAGGAACATCTTTCGAACAGAATAGAGTTAACAGTGAAGCTTTGGGAAGCAAGAGATTGCTACCAGGCTCTCTATACTTATCTTCCATTGTTATTTTGTACTTAAACTTATCTATAGAAATGGAATTTACTTCTTTATATCTGTTCACTCTCTGTTTATTACGCATGAGTAGCTGAATTTGTCGAACGGGTTGAAAAGCACTTAGCTAGCTTAACTGGGGATCTTCATTCTATGTGATTATCTTGTATTATGTATGCATCATTCGTCCATTAGAGATGCTCGGGAGGGTAGTCTAAGGACAGAATCTAGGCATGGAAAAGTCAGGTTAGAATCTAGGCTCGAGAGAGTCAGATTAGAACACATAATCAGGATATAGGAGCTTAGGAATAAGCACTGTTTGCTATTAACGCATCGCATGCATCCTAGAGGTAGGTTAAGATTGTGTGCGGTCACCTTGTCTTTGTGTGCATATTGCATCACCGCATAGGCAAAAAGTAGAGACTTAGAAATAAGCTCTATAGACATTATCGCATTCATCACATGCATCCTAGAACTAGGAGCACCGCATTTGCATTAGAAAATGATTTGTTGTCGCATGAGTGTAGCATGATCGCATAGTTTGATGTATTGCTGGGAAATGCTTGCTAAAGACCTTCTCAACCCGTTCCTCTGCATACTCAGTGTATCTACCGCATAATCAATATTTTCTCAAATTCGCCGCATACTTTTTATACCGAAAACAATAACCCAAAAAAACTCTTTGATTTATTGGTTACTGCAAAGTCTTCTTAAAAATTACCACCGCATACCGTGTTCCCTAGTCCCTGAGTTTGACCCTGGACTTACCAGGAAACTCAGTGGGGTTTATACTTGGATTCTGCTGAGAAAACTTGTTGCTCAACGTAGTCTTATCACCACAATTCATTTCATTAATTTCACCACATAAAATGACGCATCAATACTCAGGTTTGGTAGAAAAGGTAAGCTAAGTTCAAGGTATATAGGACCTTACGAGATAATTGAACGACTAAGATCAGCAGCTTACAGGTTAGCATTACCTACTGAGTTATCCAAGATACATGATGTTTTCCATATGTCTATGTTAAGAAAATATGATCCGACCCTACTCACATTCTCCAAAAGAAGCCATTGCAACTGAAGGAGAATTTATCTTATGAAGAGGAACCAGTTAAGATTTTAGACAAGAAAGAGCAGGTGTTGAGGAACAAGACTATTCCGCTAGAAAAAATCTTATGGATGAATCATGAAGTTGAGGAAGCTACATGGGAAGCTGAAGAGTAGATGAAAAACAAATATCCATACCTATTCACGTGAGAAGTTCAGAGCAAATTTCGAAGATGAAATTTCTTTAAGGGGAAGGTAAATTGTAAACTCCCGAACTTGTTTTACTAGTTAATTAAGTTTAAGTTCTCATTAAAGATGTGTATTAAGATTAATGCAAAATTAAGCTAAGTATGCTTACTGAATGATGCACTTAGATTGTAAAGCAGTCGACGCAAAGAAAGTTGAGAAGGTTAAACAATGACAAGTTGAGAAAAAGGGCAAGAAATTATGCTTAGTATGGAATGTGGATTTCTTGGGTGAAAAAGGAAGAAGTTGACACTTAGAGAAAATAGAAGACTCCGTATGTTGGAGCTATGAGGCGCCATGCGGGCTGTTTTGTTTAACTATGCGGTTAAAGGTCTGAGAAGGGGATGTTATGGCTAAGTTCAACAAAGTGGTATGAAGGAAGTATGCGACTAACCTTGTATGCGCTGACAGGAAGAGGCTTAAGTGGCCGCAAGGCCATGCGATGAAGTTAAGCTGAGGAGTTCAGCTTAATTAACTAGTAAGGAAGCCAGGTGGCAGCCTTGCAAATGTCAATTGAAAGATAAGTATGCTAGGTTGAAGGAATAAACATGCATAAAGCGGAAGTAAAGAAAATAACTAAGCACTCTAATTACACTTAATTGGAGTACAAAGCATGCTAAAATAAGTTTTAAAACAGAAAAGGGTTTCAACAAGTATACCTCTGAAGAATTCCACTTAACCCTTGCTAATTCCATGAAATTGGCCTTCAATCTCTTGAGTAGATGATAATGGGTAGAAATGCACGTTATCATAGTGCTAAGTTCTTAAACAATGTTGTATTGCGTTAATGAAATATGTTAATTTCAGTCCATTAAGCATCAATTTCATAATATCACGGTCGCATGCGTTCATTGCATTAAAACAGTTGATTTTTTTTATTTTTGTGCTGCATTGACGCAATGCAAGAATTGCGATCATAGGAAATCTTTGGTCGAGCGCAACTTCATCACAAGGCTTTGCTATGATTATGTTCGTAAACAATCACCCGAGAAGGATCGGCGCAACTTGGTCAGCGCAACATGGTTGGCGCATCTGGGTGAAAGGCTAATTAATCGTGATGGGACAGAAAGCTGATGACAGTCGAATCTGAATTAAGTTGACAGCCGATAACGATCACAAGTACATTCAACTTCTGGTGACAAATATTCAGCGCATCAATCAGGAATTAAAGTCGTCCCATCTGTACAACCATAAGAGAGAAGCCGCCTTTCACTATGGATGCTATATAAATACCAAGGGCAGCTTTCAGAAAAGGGGTTGATCAGTTCACCATTCCTTAGTTCGAAGTTCATATGCACGTCTTGTTCATAATTTTCTTTCATTTTAAGGCAGACGCGAAGGAGGAGGTTGTGCCGGAAGATCGTTTCGGTAAGCTTGGGAGAGCGCCGGAAGCTTTAAGGACAGAGAGAGGGCCGATGCCTGCGAAAGCAGGAACATCTTTAGAACCGAATAGAGATTGCAGTGTAAAAGCCTCGATCAGCAAGGAATTGCTATCAGGCTCTCTACCTTTAACTTCCATTGTTATTTTGTACTCAAACTCATTTATAAAAATGGAATTTCCTTCTCTATATCTGTTCACTCTCTGTTATTTATGCATGAGTAGCTAAACCAGTTGAATGGATTGAGAGGCATTTAGCTAGCACAACTAGGGAATCTTCATGCTTTGTAATTATCTTGTATTATGTATGCTTCATTCATCCATTAGAAATACTCGAGAGGGTAGTTTAAAGACGGGATCTAGACTTGGGAAGGTCAGATTAGAATCTAGGCTCGGAAGAGCCAGGTTAGAACGCATAATCAAGAGATAGAAGCTTAGGAATGAGCACTATTTGTTATCAACGCATCGCATGCATCCTAGAGATAGGATATGATTGTATGTGGTCACCTTGCTTTTATGCATTTTGCATCATCGCATAAGACAAGAGTAGAGATTTAGGGATAAGCTCTATGGACACTTTTGCATTCAACACATGCATCTTAGACTTAGGAGCATTGCATTTGCATTGGAAAATGACTTGCTGTGCATGGTTGTAACATGATCGCATAGTCTAACGCATTCCCAAGCAATGCTAGCTAAAGATCTTCTCAACCCGTTCATTGCATACTCATTGCATCTATCACATAATTGCCTTTTCTCAAATCTGCCGCATTTGTTTATTTTCTCATTAACTCAATCAATAACAAATCAACAATTTATTTACTTGGTTACGCAAGGTTTTCATAAAAACTACCAACGCAATCTGTTTTCATAAGTCCCTGTGTTCAACTCTGGACTTACCAGGAAACTCAGAGGAATTTACACTTAGATTCCGCTGGGGAAACTTGAGTGCACAACGCAATTTCACCAACGCATATCATCCACATTTCCACTTCATAAAATCGAGCATCAAGTTTTTGGCGCTGTTGCCGGGGACTTCGACAAAATAGTTTGCTAACGATAATTTTTTTGATTTCTTTGCATACTCTCAATCTCTGGAAAATTATGACCCGAAGATTGAGAGGATGTTTAGACAAAGATTGAGAGACCGCCAACATCAACCACAGTCAGATAAAGAAAAGATGGCGGAGCAGCTTGGAAATGAAGCACCAAATGATAACAATGTCATGGAGAATCCAATCCTGTTGGCAAACGATCGCAATAGACCCATTAGGAACTATGCATCGCCAAACCTCTATGATTTCTCTCCAGGAATCATGAGGCCTGCCCTCGACAGAAGCCGATTCAAAATGAAGTCGGTGATGCTGCAGATGATCTAGACTACAGGTCAATTTGGAGGAAGGCGTGGCGAGGACCTGTACGTCTACCTCTTAAGCTTTATTGAAATCTGCAATACTTTTGTGTTTCTGAACATCTCTGCCAAAGAAGTTCGACTAACTTTGTTCCCATTTTCTCTCTGTGATCAGGCTAGGAAATGGGCTTATTTTCTTGAGCCGGGAGAGATCGCTTCTTGGGAACAAGTCATGGAAAAGTTTATGAAGAAGTATTTTCCACCTACTGAGAATGCCAGACGAAGGAAACTTATCACAAATTTTGAACAAGACATGGACGAATCGTTCAGCGATGCTTGGGCAAGGTTTAAGAGGTTGGTCCGAGACTGTCCACACAATGGGTTGCCAGACTATCTTCAAATGGAGATTTTCTATCATGGTTTGAATCCTGCTTCGCAGACCGTTGCCAATGCGACAGCTGCTGGTGGTTTGCTTGATAAAACATATGAGGAGGCGAAGAATATCTTAGATCGCATCTCTAAGAACCATGAAGATTTGAGAGAGAGTGACCAGAGATTGAAACTCAAAGACACTGACGCAAATAATGGTGCTATTGCTTCACTACAAAACCAGATGACCACAATGATGAATTTAATCCAAGGAATTGCGATCAGCAGTCCAACACCGCAAACTGGGCAAATCAATGCAATCAGTCAAAACACCGCAAGGTGTGCGACTTGCGATGATGGGCATGCGATGGAAGATTGCCCGCAAAATCCACAATCTGTATACTTTGTAAAAAATAACCCTTTTTCGAATACCTACAACCCCGGGTGGAGGAACCACCCCAATTTTTCTTGAAAGAATCAACAACAGAATTTCCAACCTGTGGCGTAGAAAGACGGGCCACCAGGATTCTTCCCACGCAACAACGGTCAAACGAGCAACCAAGCAAGTAGCTCACAACCACCGCAATCCTCTTCTTTAGAGAGTCTGTTGAAGCAATACATAGAGAAAAACGAGACCGTGCTTCAAAGTCAGGCTACGTCTATCCACAATCTCGAATTATAGATGGGCCAGATTGCAAGTGAGCTGAAGAGTAGACTGCAAGGGGCTTTGTCGAGTTCAACTGAACTTCCACGTAACCCGAGGGGATCAGGTAAAGAGCAATGTCAGGTTGTGACATTACGCAGTGGGAAGACTGTGGAGGGAGAAAAGAAGGAGCTTAGTTGAACACTTCCATTGCAGCTGAACCTGAGATTGCGGTGACGCAAGAAGAAGAAAAAGAAAAAGAAGCAGTAGAACCGAAGGTTTCGTTAACCTCAAAGCCAACTGAAATGGGAACCGTGAAAGTTCAGTTACCCCCTTTCCCGTAGAGACTAAGAAAGAAAAAGAACGAAGAGGTACAGTACCAACGGTTCTTATCTATGCAAAAGCAATTACATGTTAACATTCCTTTTAGTGAAGCGATTGAGGAGATGCTTACCTACGCCAAGTTTCTGAAGGATATGGTAACTAAGAAGAGGGGAGTTGGAAAGTTTACCACGGTGGCGTTAACACAAAGTTCAGAATTAATAATTCTACCGAAGATGAGCGATCCTGGGAGCTTTACTATACCATGCTCCATAGGAGGACTATACATCGGACAAGCCCCGTGTGACCTGGGAGCCAACATAAATTTGATGCCTCTGTTAATCTTTAGACAATTGAATGTGGGGCAACTTGTGCCCACAATAGTGACTCTTCAACTGGCCGACAGATCTCTGATGCATTTAGAGGGAAAGGTTAAGGATGTGCTGATAACCATTGACAAATTTATCCTACCAGCCGACTTCATCATTTTAGATTACGAGGTCGACAACGATGTGCCCATCATTCTAGGGCGACCTTTTCTATCAACGGGTCGTGCTTAAATTGACGTGCATAAAGGGGAAATCACTTTGAGTATCAACGGACAGAAGCTCAAGTTTAACATAATTCGTGCCATGAAGTTTTCAGATGAAGAAGACTTGCATGACTTTGATGATGACCAGAATTCAATTAAAAAAGAAAAGTTTGATGAAGAGAATGAAGAAGAGGATGCCAGCACATCCATTGCTACCTACAATGCGATCATAACAAAAAAAAGCAAGGAAGAAGAAATGATCGCAAAGTAAGAAGTAGAGCCAACAGAAAAAGAAGAAAGAAAAACAACGCAACCTTCCTTAGTGGAGCCACCAACACTTGAATTCAAGACCCTACCAACCCATTTAAAGTACGCATTTTTGGGGCAGAAGAATGCGTTGATGAGCATTCTAAAGAAGCATGTACGAGCAATTGGCTGGATGCTCGCCGACATTAGAGGAATTAGCCCTGCATACTGTATGCACCGCATTCGTCTTGAAGATGACCATAAAGCAATAATTGAACATCAATGCAGACTCAACCCTGCGATGAAGGAGGTCGTCAAGAAGGAGATCATTAAATGGCTGGATGCGGGCATTATCTATCCTATAGCAGATAGCATGTGGGTTAGCCCTGTGTAGTGTGTGCCGAATAAGGGCGGCATGACTGTAGTCTCGAACGAGAATAATGAATTAATACCACAAAGAACCATCACTGGATGGCGCATTTGCATGGACTACCGCAAGCTGAATGCGACCACAAAGAAAGGTCATTTCCCTCTGCCATTCATTGACCAAATGCTAGACCGACTAGCAGGGAATGACTTCTACTACTTCCTGGATGGTTATGTTGGATACAATCAAATTATGATAGCTCCAGAAGATCAATACAAGACCACATTCACCTTCCCATATGGGACATTTGCTTTTCGCTGCATGCCGTTTGGCCTCTGCAATGCGCTAAGCACATTCCAAAGGTGTATGATGGCCATCTTTTCAGATTATCTTGAGGACTCTGTGGAAATATTTATGGATGACTTCTTTGTTTATGGGAACACTTATGAAGTCTGTCTAGCCAATTTGGAGAAGATACTGAAAAGATGCGAAGAGATGAATATGGTGTTCAACTGGGAAAAATGTCATTTCATGGTGAAGAAGGGCATAATGTTGGGACACGAGGTTTCTTGGGATGGGTTGGAGGTGGACAAAGCAAAAATCGAAGCAATTGAAAAACTTCCACCTCCAACTAGCGTGAAGGTTGTACGAAGCTTCTTGGGGCACGTTGGATTCTACAGACGATTTGTCAAAGACTTTTCTAAAATAGCATGACCATTGAGTGCGTTGTTAGAGGCTGACAGGAAATTTGAGTTTGACAACAACTGCCTCAACGCATTTAGAGTTTTGAAAAATGCGCTGATTACCGCACCCGTATTGATTGCGTCGGATTGGACACTGCCATTTGAAATAATGTGCGATGCAAGTGGGTATGCGATGGGAGCAGCTTTAGCACAAAAGAGAAAAACAATCTTGCACCCCATCGCATACGCGAGTAAAACATTAAACCCTGCTCAAATAAATTATACCACCACAGAGAAAGAGCTCTTGGCGGTAACTTTTGTGTTGGAAAAATTTCGGGCATATCTGTTGGGAATAAAAGTACTCATCCACACTGATCACTCGGCGATCAAATACTTAATGACAAAGAAGGACGCAAAGACGAGGTTGATCGGATGGGTTCTCCTCCTTCAAGAATTTGATATAGAAATAATTGACCAGAAGGGAACAAAGAATCAAGTCGCGAACCACGTATCTAAACTGGAAAATCCTGAGGTTGACCGCAATGAGTCTGAGGTGAGTGTCGTATTCCCGGATGAGCAGCTGTTCCATATAGAAGAATTGCCCTGATATGCAGACATAGTCAATTATTTGGTTTGCGAGCAATTTCCCGAAGATTACACCTACCACCAACAGAAGAAGCTCAAGCATGAATGTAGACATTATTATTGAGATGAGCCGAATCTGTATAAAAGAGGGGCAGACCAGATTTTTTGATTATGCGAACCAAATGCTGCTCAACAATGCATATTATCACAATGCCACGACTCACTATATGGTGGGCACTTTGGAGGGCAGCACACCGCAGCCGAAGTCTTACAGAGTGGATTCTTTTGGCCTACATTGTTCAAGGATGTGGCTGACTATGCAATGAAATGTGATCGGTGCCAACACACAGGTAACATTTCATGGAAAAATGTAATGCCAATGAACACTATCTTAGAGCTTGATTATTTGACGTATGGGGGATTGATTTCATGGGGCCATTCCGTTTGAGTGGTAAGCATTACATTTTATTAACCGTCGATTATGTCTCCAAGTGGGTAGAGACAATAGCATGCACCGCAAGTGATGCGGCGGCCGTCTCCCAATTCCTGAAGAAACATATTTTCACTTGTTTTGGCACTCCCCGTGTTATCATAAGTGATGAAGGATCCCATTTGTCAACCATAATATCAAAGAGCTGTTGCGTAAATACAACATCCTCCACAAAGTGGCCACCGCATACCATCCGCAACGAATGGTCAGGCTGAAGTGTCCAATCGAGAAATTAAGCTGATAGTTAAGAAGGTAGTAAGGCCTTTGCGGAAAGATTGGACAACAAAGCTTGTCGATGCGTTGTGGGTATACCGGACTGCATTTAAAACACTAATAGGTATGTCCCCATATGCGTTGGTATTTGGCAAGGTGTGTCATTTGCCTTTGGAGCTGGAATATAAGGCATTGTGGGTGGTAAAGAAACTGAATTTTGATTTGAAGAAAGCAGGAGAAGCGCAAAAAATGCAACTGGTCGAGCTAGAAGAATGAAGGAACAACGCATATGAAAATGCGAAGATTTATAAAGAGCACACCAAGCGCTGACATAACAAATGCACATGCGGTAAGAACCTCTAAGTCCTGCAAAAGGTCTTGCTCTTCAACTCACGTCTGCAGCTCTTCTTGGGAAAACTAAAATCACACTGGTCCGAACCCTTCATCATTAAAGAAATATTTCCACATGGTGCGGTGGAGCTAATCACTGAGGATGGAAGTCAGACATTTAAGGTTAATGGACAGCGAGTTAAGGCATATTGCGGAGGTGATTTCTAGCCAGAAAAGGCCTCCGTGAAGCTGAAAAACCCGGAATACCCCTTACTTGATTCGTGAAATCTTATTCCTTGTCACTTTTATTATCATTTAGCTACCTACTTCTTACTCATTTCTTTTTCTAAAAAAAAAATTGTTATTTTGTTTAAAATCATTTGATCCTCTCTTTGTTTGTTTACAATGATTAAGGCACAAGATTGCGGAGGTGTTATACGAAGCAGCAAATTATCTCACTCTATCACCGCAATCCAAAGAAGAGAGATTGCCGCAAAGATGGATGCGTCAATACACAATGCAGGCAACAACGCAAATTTAGGGGTGTACTCTTCCTTATCTTTATTTCAAATTTTGCGCTATCACATCACGTGTTAGTTTTAAAAGCTTTATCATCGCATCCTCTTTGATTATCGCAATCATTTGACGTAGATAACTTTAGTAGGTTACCGCATGCTGTTTCTTTGCCAAGTATGATTTCAATGATGAAAAATATGCTTCTATTTCTTTCGTATATACTAGAGTCAACTTAGTCTTAAGATAATCACCTCATGAAATATTTCTAGAAGTTAGGGGTTTGCTAGCTTTCTTTTAAACTCTCTTTACAAAGCATTCTAAGAACACGCATGACTTATTTCAATCTTTTGGCAATGAGGACATTGCCTCATTTTAAATTTGGGGGTGAGCTATTTATTTTTGACCTTACTATTTCTATAAAAAAAATTTGAGAATAACAACTCCACTGTCAACGCAAGGGGAAACCCATGTTGATAAGAGTTAAGTTGTGAAAGGCACTTACCCGGAGTTGGATGTTCGCATGACACACGTAAGGGCAAGCAAAAACGAAAGTAAGTCACCAGGATCAACGCATAAATAAATGACCGCAACTCCATTGCCAAATAGGTATGAGTTTAGTTTGAGAAAGAGTGCATTGCTTGTAGTTGGATGTCTGCATGACACCCGTGAAGGCAAGCCAAAACGAAGGCAAGATACTTGGATCAGCGCAAGGTCAGAAAAAAAAATAATCATGACAAGAAATATACAAGGATAAAATCATGTGATGTTCTGGAATTTAGTAAAGTCCTTTTGAAAGGTAATCTTGCAGTCCCTAGGTCTTAGAAATATTTTAAGAAGAGACTTGAATAAGACTTAGGGAAATTCTGGTATATAGGATTTGAACGAAGTACCCTTGAGAAATCTAGGAAAAGAACATTACGGTTGACTTGCTAAAGGAATCTTTAGCTTATGCTTGAGGACATGCATTGTTTAAATTTAGGGGTGTGATAACGGGCAGAAATGCAAGTTATCATAGTGCTAAGTTCTTAAACAATGTTGGATTACATTAATGAAATATGTTAATTTGCGTCCATTAAGTATCAATTTCATAATATCGCGGTCGCATGCGTTCATCGCATTAGAACAGTTGATTTTTGTATTTTTGTGCAGAATATGCGTTGACGCAATGCAAGAATTGCGATCATAGGAAATCTTTGGTCGAGCGCAACTTCACCACAAGGCTTTACGATGATTGTGTTCGTAAACATTCGCCCAAGAAGGATCGGCGCAACTTGGTCAGCACAACATGGTGGGCGCATCTGGGTTAAAGGCTAATTAATCGTGATGGGACAGAAAACTGATGACAGTCGAATCTGAATTAAGTTGACAACCGATAACGATCACAAGTACATTTAGCTTTTCGGTGACAAATATTCGATGCATCAATCAGAAATTAAAGTCGTCCCATCTGTACAACCATGAGAGAGAAGCCGCCTTTCACCATGGATGCTCTATAAATACCAAGGGCAGCCTTCAGAAAAGGGGTTGAGCAGTTCACCATTCCTTAGTTCGAAGTTCATATGCACGTCTTGTTCATAATTTTCTTTCATTTTAAGGCGGGCGCGAGGGAAGAGGTTGTGCCGGCAGATCGTTCCGATAAGCTTGGGAGAGCACCGGAAGCTTCAAGGACAGAGAGAGGGCCGACGCCTGCGGAAGCAAGAACATCTTTAGAACCGAATAGAGATTGTAGTGTAAAAGCCTCGGTCAGCAAGGAATTGCTACTAGGCTCTCTACCTCTAACTTCCATTGTTATTTTGTACTCAAACTCATTTACAAAAATGGAATTTCCTTCTCTATATCTGTTCACTCTCTATTATTTACGCATGAGTAGCTAAACCAGTTGAATGGGTTGAGAGGCATTTAGCTAGCACAACTAGGGAATCTTCATGCTATGTAATTATCTTGTATTATGTATGCTTCATTTGTCCATTAGAGATACTCGGGAGGGTAGTCTAAGGACAGGATCTAGACTTGGGAATGTCAAGTTAGAATCTAGGCTCGGAAGAGCCAGGTTAGAATGCATAATCAAGAGATAGGAGCTTAGGAATGATCAACGCATCGCATGCATCCTAGAGATAGGATATGATTGTATGCGGTCACCTTGCTTTTATGAATTTTGCATCATCGCATAGGACAAGAGTAGAGACTTAGGAATAAGCTCTATGGACACTTTTGCATTCAACACATGCGCCCTAGACTTAGGAGCATCGCATTTGCATTGGAAAATGACTTGCTGTGCATGGTTGTAACATGATCGCATAGTCTGATGCATTCCCAAGCAACATTAACTAACGATCTTCTCAACCCATTCATCGCATACTCATTGCATCTATCACACAACTGCCTTTTCTCAAATCTGTCGCATTTGTTTATTTTCTCATTAATGCAATCAACAACAAACCAACAATTTATTTACTTGGTTACCGCAAGGTTTTCATAAAAACTACCAACGCAATCTATTTTCACAAGTCTTTGTGTTCGACCCTGGACTTACCAGGAAACTTAGAGGAATTTATACTTGGATTCCGCTGGGGAAACTTGAGTGCACAACGCAATTTCACTAATGAATATCATCCACATTTCCACTTCATAAAATCGAGCATCAGTAGACCACCAAGAAAGTATTTTCTACTATTCTCAGTCTTGGATTTGAGTGTAGAACTCAGAGTTGAGAGGGATTGAGAGAGGTTTTGAGAGCAAAAACTGGTTTTTTTTGTTGAAAAATCTTAGAAATCAGAATACATTCAGCTAAATTTTGAAAGATTGAAGTTTTTATTCAATTAATCCATGCAAGCTCTTAGTCTTTCAGCATTTTGACACTTCAAAATCCATTAGCTAAGTGGCCTAGGTGTTGAAATATGGAGAAATCCACTCAAAATCACAAATTTTTTTTAATAAATCCACTAATATTTCCATTTTTCAATTTAAATTAATTTAATTAAACTTAATTCAGTTTCTGTAAATTGAATTTAAAAAAGAAAATTTGATTTAATTTTAATTAATTAATTAAAAATTTTAATTAGTTAATTAAATAATAATTTAATATCAAATATTAAATTAATAAAACACCTAATTCAAACATGAATCTTATTCATGTGATCAATATTTAAATCATTATTTAAGTATTTTTAACTCTCCAATTATGTTTAATTTAAACAAAATTAAACGTTAATTATATTGAATATAATTATCCAAACCCTAAAAATTGAATTTGATCATTTCAAATTGCAAACCCTAATTTCAAATTTGAACACTTCAAATTTACTCAACTTTTAAACCCAAGGTTTAATCTTTTACGAGCTAGTCGGGGGACCTTATGGACCTACAAATCATGAGCTCCAACGATTTGAGATTAATCGGTTAAACTCCTTTAATCCGAATTAATCAATATCCATTAACCACGAGACACACTACTATAGCACGATTGTTGCACTATCCTCACTATAGATATATTTTTGTCTACTTGATTTAACCATTATCAGTAGGTCGACCCTTCACTGGTTGTTCATAATAACGGTTGGGTCTAATGTTGTTTTATCCACGAAATTACATCTTGCTTCTTAAGTTCCACCGATCCTCTAATGAACAATATGTTTCTGATCCAATCACTAAACCAAGTCCCTTTTGGGCTAATGAGAGGGTGGGTCCCCTTGTTCAAGACCTGAAATCAGTACTTAAGAGAACAACCTCTCTTCTGTCTCTAGAGATGGGTAGGAGTGAATTTCGTCTTGCACCCTATGTCCTCAACTATCTACCCGGTCTTACCCCTGAAATGGGAGGCTTATTGAGACGACCTTGTTGAGCCAACCCTCACCTATGCAAATCTAAGGATAATCCTGAATAAACAGGAGTTCATAGTTAGCTCTACCTAGGTCATCGATTTAAAATAGTCAGTCTTAAATAGTAAACAACGTTATAAAGTAAGAGTGACTTATTTCTTGGTCATGGTCTTATACAAACTCTTTGCATAGGACGCTCCCACTCGCATGTCTCCACATGAACGATTCAAGATCACATTGTTTATACTAGATATAAAGTAGGTCATATCCAATAGTATTTCAGAATAAGGTACCCAACCTAATTCATATAATATAGACCGTTCTAGCTATTTACTCGAACTCAATCCATCTTTATGTCTCCACATAAAGTTCAAGTATTCATGTAATAGCCATGAATCTTAAGTTATTGGATTTAGTCAATACCAGTACGATTTAACTATTCAATAATAGTTTTATTGAATAAATGTCAATAACATATTTGTTGATGATAGAAAATGTTTAATATTAAAAACTGTGAGTTTTAGGACATACAACCCAACACCAGTGACATTTAATTAGGCTGAAATGCCATGCAAACCTAAAGATAAATTAACTTGATGAAGAAGATAAATGGTTTGCCAAAATTTCTTTACGCTTGAGAGAAGAAGTGTTGTTGCCACTTGAAGACTTTGAAGTTTAAAGAGTTCTCGGAAAGCTGAAGGAAAGTTGAAGGAAATTTCAATCAATTCAAAAGGGAATAATGTTCAATTTCTAAGGGAAGTAAAAGTTAAGATGTTAATGAGAAAATTTGTTAAAGAGAGTTTAGTTAGTTGAATGCTGGAATTAAAGTTATGAAATCTGGAAGATTGAAATTCGAAAATGGTGTTGTGGATGAATAAGCAGGCAACTGGATAAGAAGGACAAGTAAGCAACTGGCCAACTGATGATATGCGTTGATGCATAGACAAAGAGTTCACAACTAAAGTGCTATGAGTACATCACATAGTAGACGTTCATCCCATAGACTAAGAAGGTATTCAAGCACTCTGAGGAAAGATATTCAAGTTTTCAGCCAAGTTATAAGGGCAGACGCAAATAAAGGAGATCTATAGACCCCTTGGATAAGTAGCTTAAGACAGTGAATGACTAGTTTTTAAATATTTGCTAAGTGTTTTACTTATGAATTTTCAATGTATAGTTGTTTTTACCTTGATGTTTCAACGTATGCTTTTAGTAATGGGAATTGAGTTAAAATCATGATTGATGTTTCTAAAGACAATTTTATAAAAAATCCCCATGCATTTTACTTGAGTTTTTATGACATGACTTAACATGTACGTGAGTTCTCAATTGATTCTTATAAGTTTGAAAGCATGCTATTAAATGATGTTAACATGTGTAATGATATGAAAACCTACTTCTAAGCTTTGATACCGAAGGTATGGTAAGGTACCCAGTTATATAATGATCTTTGCTACCGATGGTATGGTAAGGTAAGTAGGATCCTATTCAGTTCTACGTGCATGTAAGAATTATGTTATCGACGTTGATGAGATCGAGCAAAAGGGATATCTCTCAACTAAGGTTATTAGGGATTGAGCAAGAGGGCTCTCCTGCATGTTCAGGCAAGAGAGTAGAGGTATTCTACAGGATACGCTGATGAGTTTTAAACCACGATTTTTATGTACTTTTTATTTATTAAATGCTATTTCTGAATCCTGGTATGTTAATAAGAATGTTTTAGTTTAAAGCATGTTTTTTAAAGGGAGTCACTCATTGGGCTTTTTAACTCACCCTTTTAAATATTTTCCTTCTCAGGTAGCGGTCGACATCTCGATGCCTAGCAGTTCTGCCAGTTAGTCACTTCTCAGACCTTTAGAAAGTGTGAAGCTTAAGTGACTCATTGTATTTTGTTAATTTATGTTCATGTCATGGGAAACATGGTAGAGTTTGTGTTGAATAAATGTTGTAAATAAGTTTAGTTTTTCTAAAACTGTTAAGTATGTTGAAGTTGATATTTTGTTAATAGTAATTTGTATGCTTTGAACTGTTGTTGAGTTTGTATGTTAAGTTTTAGAGAATTATAACTGTTGATTAGGTTTAATAGGTGCTAAGGACACTGGTTTTTAGGAGTATGTTGGACAACAGTTGTCATAAAAGGGTTGGCAATTGTTGTCTTCACTTCTCTTTTCGGTTTAAATGGGTAATCTGGGGAAGGATGTTGCAGGAGGCGTGTTTCAAGCCTTATTGATGAGTTTAGAGGTGGAAGAAGGATGAGATAAGATGAAACTTCCTCCAGTCTAACGCTAGATTAGTCGACTCTTTAGGAGACTCGAGATCCAATGATGAAATCTTTTGGAGCTTAGACCCAAAATGAATATTCTCTGTCTAGAGTGCTTACCACCTTGCCACCAGATTAGCTGATTCTTTTGCGGCCTCGTCGTCAAATCTCTATTGTATGAAGGGTCATTAGAAGTCTCTTTGGAACTTTAAAATATTGCCTAAAGCTAACATTTGTGCTTGAGGATTATTAAAGATGTTATTCCTTCCAAATTAAATTTATTGGAAAAAATAATTATTGATGATCCTTCTTGTTTTATTTGCAAGAACTCGGAGGAGTCCATGGTGCATATTATTTGGGAATGCAAATTTGCTAAAAAGGTTTGATTATCCTTTTTCCCTACATTACAAATGCTCTTTCTTTCGTGTAAGGAGCAGTGAAGTCTTATGTGAAGGAATTGAATTCCTTAAAGAAGCGTGTGAAGACGATATTAACATTCAATTTTGAAAATAACAAAATACAGAGAAATACATTAATATGAGAAGATAAACATTCATCCCTAAAGCATGCTTCTACAGAGAAAGTGAGAAGAGAAAATAAACTTGCTCTTGCAGACTTTATTTTCAAGTATTTTCCTCTACTCGTGAACATGAACACTTCTCTGCGCAAACTTTCCAAATGAACAACAACAAGAGGAATAGGACTGTACCAACCAGTTACTTTGCTATTCTCCAACAAGGAATAAAACTGCAGGATTTCTCTAGAGTTTTTAGGAGAGGGAAGGTAAATTGCAGAGAGGTTGTAAGTGTTTTTCTTGAGAGAGATTTTTCCAATTCTTTTGGTAACAAATTATTCTATAACTCTTATAGTAAAAGGTCTGTATCAAAGATTTGTCCAATTGTAGGGAGTTTATTTAATATTATTTAATTAAAATAAAAACAATTTTAATTAAATAAATATAATTAATTAATCTAATCTAATTAATTATAAAATTAAATAATAAATATAATAATTAATTAATCTCATTAATTAATTATAAATTCAATTAAATGTCACACATTTAATTAAACATGCATTTAAATTATATTCAAATGCATAACTCTCTTATAATCTATAGTTTAATATGAACCTCATTCATATTAAATTTTAGCCTATAATATTTATATGAATCTCATTCATATAAATAATATTTGAATCTTATTCAAATATTAATTTCCCATATACTATATAGATTTCATGATAAATCATATTTATAACCATAATGTATCAATATACATTATAATTTATATTAATCACAATATTATTAATACCTTTAAATCTTTTAAATAATTTGAACAATTCAAATTATTCCAAAAACAATTAGTCCTTGTTTTATCCTTAGTGAGCTAGGAAGGAGATCTTATGGACTTACAAATTAGAAACTCCAATGATATGAGATTAATAAATTAAACCCTTTGATTAAATTAATCAACATTCATTAACTGTAGACCACTCCATTAAATACCAACAGTTGCACGCTTCACATGTATTTATGTGTCCATAATATAACCAATCAACATTAAGTCGACTCTTCATGAATTGCTCGTAACTATAGTTGGGTCAAATTATCGTTTTACCCCTGTAGTTACATCTAACTTCTTTAGTACCACTGATCCCTTTAATGAACAAACAATTTATAGTTCAACTATAAACTAATCTCCCTAGGGACAGTTAGAGGGTGAGGTATCATTGTTCAAGACCCGAAATCAGCTAAAAGGGCAACTCATCTACTTACCCTCAAGATGAGATACTACTACAAATTTCGCCTTTGTTGATGGACAAAAAATGTCAAGAAAAATGTCTTCGTTGATGGCCAAAAAACGTAAAGTAAACTAATATCAAGAAAGTCTAACCATCAAGAAAACTAGTTTTGTTGATGGCCAAAAGACGTCACCAAAAACCCTTTCTTCACGTTTTTAGCCGTAAAAAAGGCACTTTGACGTTTTTTCCCATCAACTATATGGAAAAACCATCAAGAAAAATCTTTCTGTTGATACTTTTCAAACATCAAAGAAGATAATATTGACATTTTTTGTTCATCAACTATTTCTTAAAAACGTAAAAAAAAAACTTTGTTATTGACATTTTTTGCATGTCAAGAAAACTATTTTATAGTTTGTCAACATGTTTTTAGTGACGGGTTTTTAACGTCAACTATACATTTTAGTTGATATTTTTTTATCCATCAACGATACCAATTTGAAAAAAGAAATCTAGTCATGGGACCCCTCATGTATACAACCTATAATCGACCTCAGACAAGGTTTTAATATCAAATTTGTATTTATACTCATGGTACTTAACTCGTGCTTTATATAAAAACAATAAAATATACCAAATCACTTACATAAATTTTGTAGCACAACTACAAACCAACAACTCTTGCAAAACAACAACTTTATACAACTCCTGCAAACCGGCCACCTACTTTATACAGCTCATGCAAACCATCAACTATACACTTAACTTTTAAACACACATGACTACGTTATCAGAATTAGACAAGTTACAAAGTGTATCATTCCTTCTAATACCAACAATTATAAAACCAAACCAACGACTACATAACTCCTTCAACACCAACAACTACATAGATATCTTGCAAGCCACCAACTATACACAACTCCATATTTTCAAGCACATATCTAAATTGATAGCATCCAATCATCTCATTGAAACAAGCAACATATTTAATAAACTTACTATCCAACGAATGAATCAAGTAATTTTTATCAATCAACCAGTAAAACAACGTTTCTACAAATAATAAGTATCTAGAAATTGGATCATATAGGACCTAACTCTACCAAAATTGGCATAGTATCATATATCCTAAACTTATAGATTCCTATTATAACAAATATGCATCATATGTAGCATCCTATAAAGTCAATATACTCGACTTTCACTATTGATTGTAGAGTGTTTGGCTCGTTGACTACAAATGAACAAGTAAATGTAATTGACTAAAAAAATTATATTTTAAGAGTAAGAATTATAGTTAAAGAAGATAGTATAAGAAAATGCATACCACGTTTATAATTATTGTGCTCCTATGAGTTACTATGTCACGTATGAACTTCATAGTATAGTACCCATATTTCCATACTATCTGGTTGTTAAGCACACTATATGTATACATATATTTTACCCCATGTTATAAGAAATAAATATTTTAATCAAACATATATTACCATTGAATAAAAATTGAAATGCTTATGTTAACAGGGACCTAAATAACAAGTCGAGCTCACGTATTTATTCGAGCATAAAACAATCTTATGGTCGTAAAAAAAAAGCACATAAAATATCAAAATTGAACATGTAATTGCTTATAAATGTCATTCATAGATCTCATGATAAAAATGTAAAAATGCATAAGTTTAAGTAACAATTTAATCGACGAAGCCAAAACATCATTAAATAAAATTTTGCTAGTAAAATTACTTACCTCGATATTAAGTCCAAAATATTTATCCAAGCAAAACAAATTCTTCTAGTTTCCACAAACTTGGAATTAAATCCCAAATGCAAGTTGATCTAAAAATCACTTCAAAATTTCGCTTAAAAACTTTTACCAAAACACAAGTTAACGCTAAAGCATTTACCCAAATTTTCCAGCAATGATTAAGAACTCAAAAACCTTAAAAACTTACTAAAATCCACCAAAAATAACTCCAACGCCTACGAAACAACACTCACACACCTCCCAAATCCAAATCAAGGCTTCACATATGATAAGAAAACATTAAATTCAAACCAAATCTAAGGGTCATCCAAGGTTAAACATGAAGGTTTGTGAAAACTGTGCGGAAGCGAGATCAGATCCCAATTTTAATTTTTTATAGAAACATAAAATTATAGAGATGAAAAAAAAAAGTTATACATTCAAAAAAAAAAAAAAACATGCTTAAAGAAAAGAGAAGAGATTAGGGTTTGCATTACATACCCTTGAAGTCACAAAATCTTCTAGCTTCCTCTCTGATCTACTATTCGAATAATCACGAACAAAATTTCTTCCACGAACGCATGAACAACCAGATGGACACCACGAACAGTGTAACCTCTGCATTTTCTGAAGGGTGAGAATCAACAAGAGGTGTGGGCTTTGCTTTCAATTTTGGAAGGGAGGAAGAGAGATTTTTTTTTTGAGAAGATGCAAAAAAAGAAAAAAAAAAGAAAAAAAAAAGAAACGCAAAGAGAATGAATCTTGGGGTAGAACTCTTATGTGAGAATCAAATGAAGAAGACGATCCTCTACCCCCTTATCTCACGCTTTTCAGAGAAATAAGGGGAGGGAAGTCATTTTCATAACTCTCTCCCTTTAATTCAAATTTAAAATTAAATTTAAAAATTAAAATATTAATTGATATATATTTATATAATAACTAACTTACTATGTAATATATATTATACTATATGTTATATCAAATATAATATAACTTATAGTTCGATATTCTCTCATTAAACCTATAATATTTAATATAAATCAAATTCATATTAAATTTAACCTATAGTTTTTAGATGAATCAAATTCATATAAATAATATTTGAATAATATTCAAATATTTATTTCCTTTCAAATAAAGCTTTATATTATAATGGATCTCATACATTTTATTAATTATATCACATATAATTAATTAATTATATCACATATCATTAATTCCCTAAATTAATTTGAACAATTCAAATTAACCCAAAATTAATTTAGTTTTCAATAATCCCAATTGAGTTACCGAGAGGACTTTATGGACCTATAGATTGAAGTACCAATGGTACTTGGATAATTGAATTAACTCTTTAATTAAATTACCCAATTTCTATTAACTGCCAGTCATTCTACTAAAGACCACAACTACACTCTTCGCACTATAGATATATTTCTATGTCCATTGGATATAATCAATCAACGGTGTGTTGACACTTCATAAATTGCTCGTAAGTACAACCTGGCCAAAATTACCATTTTGCCCTTGTAGTTACATCTAACTCCTTAAGTACCACTAATCCATCTAATGAACAATAAGTCATAGTCCAACTATGACCTAACCCCTCTTGGGCCAAGAGAAGGTGTGACATTACATTGTTCAAACCTTAGAATCATCCTTTAAAGGAGCAATTTTTCCATTTTCTCTAACTATAGAGAAGGAGTAAATTTCTTCTTGTGTAGATGTGTTCCCAACTCCTCAATTAGAGGAATCCCCAAAATGGTAGGCATATTGAGTCACCGACCTTGACCACTCTCATCCATGCAGATCAAAGGACCGCCTTTCTTCTTGTGTAGATGTGTTCCTAACTCCTCAATTAGAGGAATTCCCAAAATGGTAGGCATATTGAGTCACCGACCTGAGCCACTCTCACCCATGCAGATCAAAGGACCGCTTTTATACGTAGGAGTTCATAACTCACTTAGGATTCAAGTTAAGTCATCTATGGCATCCTGGTGAAATGTAAGTTTTTTCTATCAATAGTGTTATATAGTGAGACTAGTAATTTCGTGATTCGGTCTTATACAAACTCTTTGTATAGAACATCCTTGCTCATATGTCTCCACATTAATGATCAAGATCAGATCATTTTTAGCACTTTACAACAATTGTAACATCTTCAACGTGGGTTATATTTGTAGGGTCAGAAGGATAAAGTACCCAACCTTATCCATATACTACAGATTGTTTAGGTTGTCTCTTAAACATGATCCACCTGTATGTCTCCACATACATGTTTAAGTTACAAAAGACAACCTTGGATCTTAGTTTATTGGTTTTGTGGGCTAATGCTAAAAAATATCAAATAAAATATTACTTATTTTTATTAAATAGATAAATTGTTTATACATTACAATTATAAACTAAAGGAGCCATGAGATTTAGGACATCAACCTCAACAAAACAAAACCCAATGAATACTTACTAGCAACTCGCCAAAACAATCTTTAAGACTATTGGACAAGCTTTGAACCTCTTGAATGTTCCAAACCCAACCTCCTAAATCATCACGAAATCTATTAGTCCAAAGTTAATGGGTATTCAAGATTGTCAAAGAAACCCATAAAAACTTATCCGCAACCAACCAAAACTGTGGTCAGCGATGGGATCCAACGTTCCAACGAGGGTAGCGATGACAGATTGTCGATGGTGAGAGATGGCTGGACATCTACTGTACTGGATGGAACATGAGAGAAAGACAAATGGTGCAAAGAAAAAGATATAGAGAGACCACCGATGGCGTACTTACAGTGGCGGATTGACGACGGCGTTGCTTCTATAATGATAGATCAACGACAATGAAAGATTGAAGAGGGAGTGGTCCCTAGTGGGAAGGTGTGGGTTTATGTGTTGCAGACGTGAGTGAAAGGTATATTGAAGAGAGAGAGATAGATGGATTACAAATTAAAGAGAGAGGGAAATGGGTTGCAAAATAATATAGATCTTAATTTATTATTTTTTTTAATTCAACTCATATGTGTGAAGGAACACTTATTCAAGAGTACCTACGAGCAGAAGCGGATCTTTCCAATTTATTGCGACAGAATTACCACATATACATTTAAACATACTAATATGCATTCATAATGCTAAATTGTTGGCATGCTCAAAGGAACAATAAATAAGAGATTGAGAGATCATGCCAGTTGAAGACTTATTCTTCATAGAAAATCTCACTTTTTCTGAGATGGTAAGCTATCGCTCAACAAATCCCAATCGTCTACCTCGAACAATCACCACACGAACAGTAGGAAACGGGACGAAACCACCACTAGAGCCTTTAGTATTCTCGGAGTGAGAATCCAAAGGGTAGACTTTGTTCAGATTTGGTAGAGGGAAGGAGGAAGAGAGATCGTATACAATGATTAAGCAAGTGGGAGATAGGCTCGTCTATCGTATAGACAAAATGCTTGATCGTTTAGGTGAAGTATACGATCGTGTAGGAAAGAGTAAGCGATCGTCTAAACGATCGTGTAGGGAAAGTAAGCGATCGTCTATATGATCGTTTAGTAAATATCGGGCGCTAAACGATCGCTTAGGAAAAGGTGAACGATCGTTTAGGAAATAACGTGCGTGGGTGTAAGAGTTAAGCGATCACTCAGCACTATCGTATAGGTAAACGATTGTTCAAGCACTATTATATAGGCCCAGGTTTTGCCAAGCGATGACACACTTCAACACAATGTCCGTGCATCCAATGCTTAACACATCGTGAGCTATTTAAGCTTCTCAAATCAATTCTTCATCTTACTCATCCGTTATAAAAACAGAAGAGACGCCGCCCTATTATCCCTTAACTGTCCAATTAATAGACAATGAATATAATCATATTATATTCATAACCTATGGATTAATATCATATACTAACCATAGTATTTTTCCTCCACTAGATATAAATCATATTTACATCCAATTTTCTCCAAAATAATGTATCTCATACATAACGTTAATTATATCATATATAATCGAACTCCCTTTTGTCAATTTGAACATTTCAAACTGACCCAAAAACTGATTCTCAACTTGTATCCAAGCTACCAAGAGGACCTTATGGACCTATGGCTCGAAGCTCCAATGGTACGTGAATAACTGACTGAACTCTTTAGCCATGATATCCACCATCCGTTAACTGTCAGACATTCCACTAAAGACTGACAGTTGAAATTTTCTTACCATAGATATATTTCTATGTCCATTGGATATAACAAATCATCAGTACGATGACCCTTCACAGATGCTCGTAAGTACAGCTGGGTCAATTTATCGTTTTGCCCCTGTAGTTACATCTGACTCCTTAAGTAACATTGATCCCTCTAATGAACAATACAACATAGTCCTACTATGTGTGAAAACTTCTCGGGCCATGAGAAGATGTGTGGTGCCATATCATTCAAGCCCCGGGATCAGCCCTTAAGAGAGCAATCTATCTACTTACTCGTGTTTCGGGGAAGGAGTGAACCCCATCTTGTGAAGTTGAGTTCCTAGCTCCCAAATCAGACAAACCCCCAAAGTGGTAGGTTTAAGTTGGCGCTCTGGCCACTCGCACTCATGCAAATCAAAGGACCGCCCTCAATGGCAAAAGTTTCCAATTCACTCAGGTTTGAGGTCATGTTACCTATGGTCATCTTAGTGAAGTGAAGTCTCTGTCATGAACGGAGTCATATGACGAGACGTTAACACCTTAAGGTCAGGTCTTATACAAACTCTTTGTATAGGACGCCGTTGCTCGCATGTTCCCTACACGAATTATCAGGATTAGCATCTGTGACAAGTCACAACACTTGTAACTATTCCATAAAGTGGGTCATAGTGTTACTAGGATAAGATTTCCCTCCTATATCCATATACTACAGACCATTTTAGTTGTCACTTAAGACATGATCCACTTGTATGTCACTACATACATGCTTAAGTTACATAAAGACAACCAGGGATATTAAGTTTATTGTTTGTGGTAAAATAAAAATATCTAAATGTGCAAAGTCAAGAAGTGAAATAAATATCATATATATTATACATCACAAGCGTTCATACAAAATTGTTTACAAACTATAGAACACGAGACTTTAGGGCACAAACCCCAACAATGTGCGTGTGTATATATATATTAAATCTAAATCTAGATTTAAATCTTCTCATATTTCCTCTTCAAATTCCAAATCATTTATAAATTTAATCCAAAATTCCAAATCTCTTATCTATTGGGATTGGTGTCCTAAATATTTTGTATTCTCATAGTTTATAAACATTGTAAACAAGTTATTATTAACAAAATAATTGTTATTTTACGTGTATACATTCAATCCAATAAACTAACATCCTAAGTTATATTATATAATTTAAACATGTATGTAGAGATATATAGGTGGATCATGTTTAAATGACAACCTGAATGGTCTGTAGTAGATGGATAAGGCTGGGTACCTTGTTCTTGTGACCCTATGGATATGGCCCACTTTGTAGTTGTTACAAGTATTCTAAAGTGCTATAAATGAACTGATCCTGATCATTCATGTGGAAACATATTAGCGGGGGTATCCTATACACAGAGTTTATATAAGATCGAACCTTGAAATGAATAGTCTCTCTTTATAATACCGTTGCTATAAGAGACTTACATTTCACCAGGATGACCACATGTGACTTGACCTCAATCCTGAGTGAGTTGTGAACTCCTGCTTTTGAGGGTGGTCCTTTGATTTACATGGGTGAGAGTGACCAATTTCGCTCACTCAATATGTCTATCATTTTGAGGATTCATTTGATTAGGGAGCTGGAACGCAGTTACATAAAAAGGAATTCACTCATTCCCTATTATTAGAGTAAGTAGATAAATTGTTCCTTTAGGGGTTGATTTTGGGGCTTGAACAATGTGGCGCCACACCCTCTCTAATCAAATAGGGGTTTAATTATAGTTCGACTATAATTTATTGTTCATAAGAGGGATTAGTGGTACTTAAGAAATTGATGCAAATACAGGGACAAAACGATTATTTTTACTCAGCTATACTTACGAGCAATTTGTGAAGGGTCAATGCACTGTTGATTGGTTATATCCTATGGACACAAAAATATATCTATAGTGCGAAGAGTGCAGCTGTCGGTCTTTATTAGAGTGATCGACAGTTAATGGAAGTTGATTATTTTAATAAAAAAGTTTAATTAATTAATCAAATACCATTGCCTACCATTTTGAGGATTCGTTTGATTGGGGAGTTGGGAACGCAGCTACACACTAATTCCCTATTGTTAGAGTAAGTAGATAAATTGTTCCTTTAGGGATTGATTACGGGGCTTGAACATTGTGGCGCCACACCCTCTCTAATAAAAAAGGGGTTCGATTATAGTCCGACTATAATTTATTGTTCATTAGAGGGATTAGTGGTACTTAAGGAGTTGATGCAACTACAAGGACAAAACGATTATTTTTACCCAACTGTACTTATGAGCAATTTGTGAAGGGTCAACGCGCTGTTGATTGGTTATATCCAATTGACATAGAAATATATCTATAGTGCGAAGAGTGCAGCTGTCGGTCTTTAATGGAGTGATCGACAGTTAATGGAAATTGATTATTTTAATTAAATATTTTAATTAATTAATCAAATACCATTGCCTACCATTTTGAGGATTCGTTTGATTGGGGAGCTGGGAACGCAACTACACAAAAAGAAAATCACTCATTCCCTATTGTTAGAGTAAGTAGATAAATTGTTCCTTTAGGGGCTGATTTCGGGGCTTGAACAATGTGGCACCACACCCTCTCTAATCAAAGAGAGGTTCGGTTATAGTTTGACTATAATTGATTGTTCATTAGAGGGATTAGTGGTACTTAAGGAGTTGATGAAACTACAGGGACAAAACGATTATTTTTACCCAGCTGTGCTTACGAGCAATTTGTGAAGTGTCAACGTACTGTTGATTGGTTATATCTAATGGACACAAAAATATATCTATAGTGCGAAAAGTGCAGCTGTTGGTCTTTAGTGGAGTGATCGATAGTTAATGAAAGTTGATTATTTTCATTAAAGAGTTTAATTAATTAATCAAATACCATTGCCTACCATTTTGAGGATTCGTTTGATTGTGGAGTGATAACTGGTAGAAATACAAGTTATTACATCTCAAATAAGTACAACAATGAGAGAATGCGATAGTAAAATAAGAAATATCATGTTCGAAAGCACTAAACTGAAAGGAATTGCGATCGCAAGCGCCCATCGCATAAAAGCAGTTAATTTACTTATTTTTGTGCAGGAACAATGTGATGGTGTATGTAAATCACACTTGAAGATTGTGATCATAAGACATGCGATCGTGAGAAGCTTCTTAAGTAGGTAACCGCATAAAGACTGCGCATCAAGGTGACAACATAATAAATCATGATGGGACGGAAAGCTGATAACGGTCGAATTTGAATTTAGTTGACAAGTCGTTAAAAGCCAGTGTAGCAAGTACACTCAACTTTCGGTGACTATTAATCGGCGCATCAGAACAGGAGAATTAATTCTGCCCATCATTACAATCATTAGTAAGAAAGGCTGCTTCACCTTGAAATCTATAAATACCGAAGGCCACCAGTGTAAAAGAGAGTTTTTTTTTTCCAGAGAGCTTAGCGAGTTAGAGAGTTAGTTAGTCTTTTCACGCACATACTCATACATATACTTAAAGGACTGAGAAAAGCAAGGAGACAAGGAAGCTGAGAGATCATTCCCGAATAGATCGAGAGACTGTCGAAAAGCAACACAAAGGAGAGAGGGCCAACACTTGTGAGAGAAAGAATACACATCTTGAACAGAGTTAGAGTGAAAAAGAGTAGTGTAAGAGGCCATGGGAAGCAAAACATTGCTTACCGGGCTTCTTATCTCTCAAATCCATTTGTTATTTTGTATTCAGTACTTTATTTACAGAAAATAGAAATCTCATTTCAATCTATGTTCAATCTCTCCATATCTCCCATGAGTAACTGGATTTCTGAATGGGTTGAGAAGTACTTAGCTAGCATGACTTAAGATTTACATTTTATGTGATCATCTTATCTTATGTATGCATCATTCAGCATTTAGACATACTTGAGAAAGTAGTCTGAAGACAGAATCTAGGCTTGAAAGAGTCAGATTAGAATTTAGGCTTGAGAGAGTCAGATTAGAATCGCATAAGCAAGAAATAGAAACTTAGACATAAGTTCTATTGCTATTTACACATCGCATGCGCACTAGAAATAGGAATGATTGTATGCGGTCACCTTGTTTTATGTGTGCATCATTCATCATCGCATAGACAAGAGTAGAGGCTTAGACATAAGTCCTACTGACCGTTTTATATGCACATCGCATGTGTCCTAGAAATGGGAATTATGGCATTCTGCATTGTGAAATGACGTGTTGTTATTTGTGTGTAGCATGATCGCATAACTTTTACACAATCTTAGGAAGTGTTAGCTAAACCCCTTCTCAACCCCTTCATCGCATACTCATTGTAACTCTACGCTTTTATCAACTCTGCATTCAACTTCATCGAGTAGGAAAATTCTCAATCAAAACACTATCCACTTCATTTATTTGCCACTGAATAGAATCGAAGAGTCTGTCGCATATTTACTTAATAGTCCCTGTGTTCGACCCTGGACTTACCAGGAAATCTAAGAAGGCTTATACTTGGGTCTTGTGAGGAAAACTTGCATGATAACCGCATAACTCACATCATCGCAAACTCACACCGTAACACATCACAAATTCTATGCATCAAGTTTTTGGTGTCGTTTCCTGGTACTACGGTATATATTGCGCTAATAGCAAACCTCTTTGATTTTCTTTGTAGCTTTCGATCTTTGTGCATTGTCGTTCCTTGGGTAAAGGAAGAAGCTTTTGACCTCTGTGCATTAAGTTGATGCTGACCTCGAGATCGCAAAGCGCTTGACCAATGTATAACCCTCCAATCGAGTAGGGTATTGTGAAATTTCCAGGGTCACGCATTTTTTGTGGAATAATGGTTTTTGCTCTTTGCATCAATGCCACCATTGCGAACTTACTAGTGCTCCTTTTCTTCATCACCATATCCTTCAGAAAATTTTCATACTTTGGCATTTGTTCAATCGCTTCAGTGAAAGGGATGTTGATATGCAACTGTTTCAGCATGTTCATGAAGCGTTAATACTACACTTCATCATTTTTCTTCTTTTTAAGTCTCTAGGGGAATGGTGGTAGTTGTATTTTCATGGTTCCCTATTCCTTCAGCTTCGAAATGGATGCAATCTCCTGTTCCATCGTCTCATGTCCTTCTGTTTCTTCTTGAGTCAACGGGGTCTGTGGTTCCATCGCAATTGGAGCAGTTCTGCTTGGCTCCTTCTTCTCCTTCACCATTGTCTTTCTTCTTCGCAACATCACAACTTGACATTGTTCTTTTTTCATACTCCCAATGTTGCGCGGGAGTTCAGTAGAACTTGGAAATGCCCCATGCGGTTTACTTTTGAGTTTGCCCGCAATTTGTCCTATCTGAATTTCAAGATTGCGGATAGACGTTGCTTGATTCTGAAGCACTGTTTCATTCTTTTCAATATATTGCTTCAGCAAGCTCTCCAGAGATGAAGATTACGGTGCCTGTGAACTACTGGCTTGATTTTGCATTTGACCGTTTGTTCGGGGGGAAAATCCTGGTGGCCCTTCTTTTTGCGCCATTGGTTGAAAATTTTGTTGTTGATTTTTCCACATGAAGTTAGGGTGGTTTCTCCACCCAGGGTTGTAAGTATTGGAAAATGGATTATTCTTCACGAAATAAATAGACTATGGGTTCCTCGGACACTCTTTCATTGGATGGCCTTCACTGCAAGTAGCACAACTTGCGCTTGTTTGGTCGATTGGGTTGACTTGCCCCCTATGTGTTCCTGGGCTGCTGATTGCGATTCTTTGTATTAAATTCATCATCGCAGTCATTTGGATTTGTAGGGATGCGATGGCCCCATTATTCGCGTCACTGTCTTTAATTCTCAATCGTTGATCACTTTCTCTCCAGTCTTCATGGTTCTTTAAAATGTGATCAAGTATATTCTTAACCTCCTCGTAAGTTTTGTTGAGTAGACCTCCAGCTACTACCGCATTGGCAGCCATCTGCGATGTAGGGTTCAAACCGTGGTAGAAAATTTCCATTTGTAGACAATCTGGTAAGCCATTATGCGGGAAAGCTCTTACCAACCTTTTAAACCTTGCCCAGGCATCACTGAGCAATTCATCGATATCCTGTTCAAAATTGGTAATCAACTTCCTCCTTCTGGCATTTTCCGTCAGGGGGAAGTACTTCTTCATGAACTTTTCCACTACTTGTTCCCATGATGTAATCTTCCCTGGTTCGAGAGAATAAGTCCATTTTCGTGCTTGGTCACACAACAAAAATGGGAACAGTGTTAATCGAACCTCCTCAGCAGAGATATTTGGGAACACAAATGTATTGCAGATTTCAATAAAACTCTGGAGGTGGGCATGTGGATCCTCGCCACGCCTACCGCCAAAATGTCCGATAGTTTGAATCATTTGCAGCATCACCAATTTCATCTCGAATCTCGATCCGTCTAAGGCTGGCTTCATGATTCCTGGTGATAAATAATAAAGATTGGGCGACGCATAGTCCCAGATGGGCCTATTGCGATCGTTCGCCAAAAGGATGGGGTTCGCCATGATCTTATTTGCATTTGGTGCTCTGTCTTCTGGTTGCTCGGCCATGTTGGGATCTTTCTCTTGTTGTTGTTGTTGGCGACTGTTTCTTCTTTTTCTTCGGAAAGTTCTCTCAATCTCTGGGTCGTAATTGGGCTCAGGATTTTGTCCTTCGCTCATACGATGCTTGCTTCTTCCCTTACCTAAGGAGAGGCAGTGCACAGAGATGGAGAGCTGCAAAGAAAATAAAAAAGTTACTGTTAGCACAATTTGTATTGTTGTAGTCCCCGGCAATGGCGTCAAAAACTTGATGCGTGGTTAATGTGATGAAATTATGGTGTTTGATACGATGGTGGAGTATGTGTTTTGCATGCAATTTTTCCTAGCAAAATCCAAGTATAAATTCTACTAGGTTGCCTGGTAAGCCCAGGGTTGAACACAGGAACTATGGAGACAATATGCGACGGTGATTTCTGATAACTTTGTGATGACAAATAAAATAATACGTTGATTGGTATGTTGTTTAAGGTATAGATTCCATGCGGCGGAATTGAGAAAAGAGTTAATAACAATGAAAGTGACAATGAGTATACAGGGGAATAGGTTAAGAAGGGTTTTAGCTAACACTTCCTAAGATTTTGTTCACGTTTTGTGATCATGCTATATATATACAACAGCAAGTCATCTCTCAATGCAAATGCAGTTTTAGAACGCATTTGATGTATGCGATGATGTCTATAGGACTCATGTCTAAGCCTCTATTCTTGTCTATGCGATGATGAATGACACACATACACAAGGCGACCGTATACTACCATAACCTATTTCTAGGGTGCATGCGATGCATGTTAGCAAACAGAGCTTATCTCTAAGTCTCTATCTCTTGCTTATGCAGATCTAATCTTGCTTTCTCAAGTCTAGATTCTAACCTAGCTCTCTCAAGTCTAGGTTTTTTCTTTAGACTCTCTCTCGAGTAGCTCTAAAGGGGTGATGGACGCAACATAAGACAAGATGGTCGCATACAATGAAGATCTTAGGTCATGCTAGCTAAGTACTTCTCAACCCATTCGAAAGTTTAGTTACTCATGCGTAATGTAAAGAGAGTGAACAGATGTAGAAATGCAGGTTCCATTCTATAAATAAAACCAAAATACAGAATGACAATGGGAAATAAAGATAGGGAGCCTGGTAGCAATTTCTTGCTGCCCAAGGCTTTTACACTGTTTTTCTCTACTATGCTCAAAGAATATTCTTGCTTTCATAAGAGTGGGCCTCTCTCCATTCTTAATGCTTCCTGACACTTTCTCAAGCTGACCAGGAACGATCTTCCGGTGTCTTCTCTCGCCTCCGCCTTTTAAGTGTAAGAAAATCTTCTGTATGGTGAACTCTCTATATGGCTCAGTTGGAATAGAACCGAATTGCTTTAACGAAGGTGGCCTTCGATATTTATAGAGCTTCAGGGTGAAGAGCTTTTTCTCTCAAATGATTGCGCTGATGAGATGTCATTAATTCTCTGTCTGATGTGCTGAATAATTGTCACCGAAAAGTTGAGTGTACTTGCTACAGTGTGTCATTAATGGTTTATCAACTAAATTCAGATTCGACCGTCATCAGCTTTCTGTCCTATCGTGATTTATTAAAATTTCACCTTGATGCCGCGGCTCTATGCTGCCACCTTCTTGAGCAGATCTTCGCGAACGCATATGATCGAATAGCCTTATGGTCGCAATCTCTTAATGCGCTCGGATGCTAAATTCCTTGGATCGCAATTCTGCCTTGCACCAATGCATTTTCCTGCACCAAGTACGTAAATTAGCTGCTTTAATGCGATGGACACATGCGATCACAATGTTCTTAACTTAATGCTTTTGGACACAATTTTATATATTTTTACCGTCGCAATCCTACATTGTTTTATATCTTTGTACTATAATAACGTGCATTTCTGCCCTTTATCAAGATGCCGACAACAAGGAAGAACTCCCAGAATGGTGGAACAACCAAAAGAAAGAGCCGCGAATGCAAACAACATCATGGCTAATCCTATCCTCCTGGAAAATTATCACAATAGACCCATCCAGGACTATGTGTCACCTAACTTGTATGATTTCTCTCCAAGAATCATGAGACCAACTTTGGATGGATTGAGATGAAGCCGGTAATGTTACAGATGATACAAACAGGAAGATAGTTTGGTGGACGACGTGGTGAAGATCCACACGCCCATCTCTAGAGTTTCATTGAGATTTGTAACACTTTTATGTTCCCTAATATCTTCGCTGAAGAAGTTCAACCCACGATATTTCCATTTTCGTTATGCGATAAAGCAAGAAAATGGGCATATTCCCTCGAACTAGGAGAGATAACTTCATGGGAACAGGTGGTAGAAAAGTTCATGAAGAAGTATTTCCCTCCTACAGAGAATGCCAGGAAGAGGAAGTTAATCACAAATTTTGAACAAGAAGAAGACGAATCGCTTAGTGACGCGTGGGTGAGGTTCAAGAGATTAGTGCGAGATTGCCCGCACAACGAACTGCCGGATTGCCTCCATATGGAAATTTTCTATCATGGATTAAATCCTGCATCGCAGACAACTGCCAATGCGGCAATAGCAGGCGGTCTACTAGATAAGATTTATGATGAGGCAAAGAACATTCTTGATTGCATATCGAAAAACCATGAAGATTGGCAAGAAAGCGATCAACAAGTAAAACCTCAAAAAGGTAATGCAAATAGGTGCCATCGCATCTTTACAAAATCAAATGAATGCGATGATAAATTTGTTACAGGGCATCGTAATCAACAACCACGGAATGCAAAGAGGGCAAGTCAACACAATAGAACAAAGGAGCACCAGTTGTGCTACATGTGAAGAATCGCATTTGATTGAAGAATGTCCACGGAACCCGCAGTCAATCTACTTTGTCAAGAACAACCCTTTCTCAAATACATACAACCCTGGGTGGAGAAACCACCCTAATTTTGCTTGAAAAAATAACGAACAACAAGGTTACCAACCTATGGTGCAAAAAGAAGGACCGCCAGGATTTTTCCAACGAACTAACGGTCAATAGCAATAGCAAGCCAGTAGCCCTCAAACACCGCCATCATCCTCTATGGAGAACCTGTTAAAACAGTATATCGAAAAGAATGAAACGGTCCTCCAGAACCAAGCGACTTCCATTGTAATCTAGAAATCCAAATAGGACAAATTGTGGGAGAGCTGAAAAATAGACCGCAAGGGACGTTGCCGAGCTCAACTGATCTCCAACGCAACCCAAGGAACACAGGGAAAGAGCACTGCCAAGCAGTCACCCTACGAAGTGGAAAGACGATAGCAAAAGAAAGGAAGGAGCCTAGTAGGACCAATCCGAATACGATGGCATCAAAGAAACTGTTGACGTAAAATGAATCCGAGGAGCCCGAGATGATGGAACCTGAAATTTCGACTACCTCTAAGCCTCTAGACCATGGAACAGTAGAAGTACAACTATCACCATTCCCGCAAAGACTGAAGAGAAAGCAAAATGATGAAGGTCAGTATCATCACTTTCTGGAAATATTAAAACAACTACACATCAACATTCCATTTATAGAAGCGATAAAGCAGATGCCAAAATATGCCAAGTTTTTTAAGGATATGGTGTCAAAGAAAAGAAGTATAGGAAAATTCGCTACGGTGGCATTAACACAAAAATCAAACACTATAATCCCACCGAAGATGCACGACCCAGGTAGCTTTACGATACCTTACTCAATTGGAGGGATCTACATCGGTCAAGCATTATGTAATCTTGGGGCGAGCATAAATTTAATGCCTCTTTCAATCTTCAAACAATTGAATGTGGGACAGCTGACGCCCACGACGGTGACTCTCCAACTTGCAGACAGGTTCCTAGTTCACCCTGAAGGAAAGTTGAAGGATGTTTTGGTTACAATTGATACCAGCAAACTTCATCATTCTAAATTATGAGGCGGACAAAGATGTGCTAATCATATTGGGAGACCATTTTTATCTACTGCTCGTGCTCAAATAGATGTGCACAAATGAGAGATCACGATGAACATCTATGGAAAGAAGCTCAGGTTTAACATCATCAAGGCGATGAAGTTTCCAGAAGACGAAAACCTATCAGAATCTGACAATGAACACAGTTGCGATGAAAAATTAGAGTCCGAAGAAGAAGATGAAGGAGAGGATGCATCAGCATCCATCGAAACCTGCCATGTAATAACGAAGATAGTGAACGATGAAGAAAAAATGAATTTGAATGAAGAGAGGAAAACACAAAAACCTTCCTTAGAGCAACCATCCACCCTGGAACTGAAAACTCTAGCAAATCATTTGAAGTATGTTTTCTTTGGGAAAAATGAAACCTTGTCGGTAATAATATCCTCTACGTTACTGGAAGAAAAAGAAAATGCACTGCTTAGAATTCTAAAGAAGTATATTAAAGCAATCAGGAGGATGCTAGCAGATATAAGAGGAATTAGCCCAACATACTGCATGCACAGAATTCAGCTCGAAGAAAATCAGAAAGGCTCTATCGAACCTCAACGCAGACTGAACCCTGTGATGAAGGAGATTGTTAAAGAAGAGATCATTAGATGGTTGGACGCTGACATCATATACCCTATCACCGATAGCACGTAGGTTAGCCTCGTGCAATGCATTCCTAAGAAGGGCGGAATGACAGTAGTCCTAAACGCAAACGACAAATTAATACCCATGAGGACCGTTTATGGCTAGCGGATTTGAATGGACTACCAGAAGCTCAATGCGGCAACGAAGAAGGATCATTTCCCTTTACATTTCATTGATTAAATGCTAGACCGAATAGTAGGGAATGACTACTTCTGTTTTCTTTATGGGTATGTGGGCTACAACCAGATAATGATTGCACCAGAAGACCAGGAAAAGACCACATTCACCTGCCCATATGGAACGTTCGCTTTTCACCGCATGCCATTTGGACTATGCAATGCGCCAAGCACGTTTTAGAGGTGCATGATGGCAATCTTCTCCGTGTATCTCGAGGACTCAGTGGAAATTTTTATGGATGATTTCTCGGTTTATGGGCAAACGTATGAAGTCTGTTCGAAAAACTTGGAGAAGATACTAAAATGATGCGAAGAGACCAATTTGGTGCTGAATTAGGAGAAATGTCACTTGATGGTTAACGAAGGAATTGTGCTCGGGCACAAGGTTTCCAAGGAGGGGCTAGAGGTGGATAAAGCAAAAATTGAGGCCATTGAAAAACTTCCACCTCCAGCAAATGTGAAGGTGTTAAGGAGTTTCTTGGGACATGCAGGGTTCTACAGACGATTTGTGAAAGACTTCTCTAAGATAGCTCGACCGTTAAGTGCATTGCTAGAGGTTGACAGAACTTTTGACTTTGATTTACAATGCCTCAACGCATTCAAAGTACTGAAGGACGCATTGATTACAGTGCCTATTTTGATCGCACCCGACTGGACAAAGCCATTCGAGCTGATGTGCGATGCTAGTGGTTATGTGATGGAGGCAGTGTTAGCATAGAAAGAAAAGACAATGTACACCCCATCGCATATGCAAGTAGAACATTGAACTCCACCTAGGTGAACAACACCACCACAGAGAAGGAGTTTCTAGTGGTAATCTTTGCGATTGAAAAATTTAGACCTTACTTATTGGGATCCAAAGTTGTAGTTCACACTGACCACTCGGCAATAAGATATTTAATGACCAAAAAAGATGCAAAGCCGAGGCTAATTCGATGGGTTCTCCTTCTCCAAGAATTTAACATGGAGGTAATCGACCACAAGGGAACGGAGAACCAGGTCGCCGACTATTTATCGAGATTAGAGAATCCTGAAGTAGACCACATTCAGTCGGAGGTGAACGCATCCATTTCAGACGAGCAGTTGTTCAAACTTGAAGAATTACCATGGTATGCAAATGTTGTCAATTTCTTGGTCTGCAAGCAATTTCTGAAAAATTACACATCCTGCCAAAAGAAGCGGCTCATTCATGAATGTAAATCTTATTACTGGGACGAGCCGAATCCTTACAAAAGAGGACTAGACCAAATCTTGAGACTTTGTGTGCCAGAGACTGCCTTTTAGCACATACTTTTTCAATGCCACGACTCACCCTATGGCAGACATTTCGGGGGACAACGCACAACAACAAAAGTTTTACAAAGCGAGTATTATTGGCCAACTCTATTTAAGGATGCGCGAGACTCTTCTATAAAATGTGATAAGTGCCAACGCACTGAAAACATTTCAGAGAAAAATGCGATACCGATGAACATTCTATTGGAATTGGAACTTTTTGACATTTGGGGCATAGACTTTATGGGACCATTTCTACCATCAAATGGTCACAAATACATTCTAATGGCCATCGATTATGTCTCCAAGTGGATGGAAGCGGTATCATGTGTCGCAAATGATGCGGCAATAGTCTCCAAATTCTTACAAAGAAACATCTTCACTCATTTTGGCACCCCACGTGCCATAATAAGTGATGAAGGATCCCATTTTGTCAATTGCATCATTAACAAACTGCTGCTTAAATACAATGTCCATCACAAGATTGCCACCGCATATCACCCCTAAACAAACGGACAAGCCGAGGTCTCTAATAGAGAAATCAAGCTGATTTTAGAAAAGGTGGTGAATCTCTCACGAAAGGACTAGGCCATGAATCTTGACGATGCCTTGTGGGCATATAGGACTGCCTATAAAACACCCATAGGCATGTCCCCGTATGCGTTAGTGTTTGAGAAGGCATGTCATCTGCCGCTGGAATTAGAGCATAAGGCACTGTGGGCAGTAAAGAAGGTTAACTTTGATCTAAAGGCCGTAGGAGAGGAGAGAAAACTTCAGTTAATTGAGCTGGACGAATGAAGACTTCAAGTGTATGAAAATGCCAAAATCTACAAAGAACGTACAAAGCGTTGGCATGACAAGCGACTGTGTGAAAAGAATCTCCAGGTTGGTCAGAAGGTCTTGTTATTCAACTCTAGGCTACGACTCTTTCCGAGAAAATTGAAATCACGCTGGTCCGGACCATTCATAATTAAAGAAGTATTCCTGCATGGTGCAGTCGAATTAACAAATGAAGAAGGGACCAGTGCATTTAAGGTCAATGGACAAAGAGTCAAGATGTATCATGGAGGAGACTTTCATCGCAAGAAAACCTCCATGGACCTGAGGAATCCAGAATGAAGAAGAAACGAGTAGTCCTTGTGTTGATATGCGACACACACTCATCAGGGACGAATCTTCTTTTGAGTATCCTTTTGATATTTTTCTTTCATGAATTTATCTTACTTTTTGCATAACCACTACTCTTGAGAATTACTAGCTCTTTCTTTCATACTTTTTATCCTCTTGATATTTAACAATGATCGTGGTGAACAATTGCAATCGAGCTACGCGATAACCTCAAAACATGTGACCGGTTCGATCAGCCCATCACAATCAAGGAATCAGCCCACCGTAAGAAAGGATGCGATCAAAGATGATGCGGGCGACAGAGTAAATTTGGGGGTTGTGTCTTTCCTTAACTCACTTTATTTCAATTTTGCACTTCTCATATCTCATTTTAATATTGTTAAATTCTACTATCGCATCCTCTTTAGTTTGAGTCAATCATTGAATGTTGATAACTTTATTTAGTCACAGCATTCGCCCCGTACCAATTATGACTTCAATGATGAAATTCATGCCTTTATTTCTTACCGCATGTACTAGAGTCAAATTAATTTCAGGACAGTTAATTCATGAAACATTTCTAACATTTAGCGGTCTACCAGTTTTCTTTCAAAACAATTTTTACGAAATTTCCTAAGTTCATCGCATAAGTTATTTCGTCTCTCAGCAATGGGGACATTGCTATATGCAAATTTGGGGCTGCTAGTATTATTATTTTCAACCTTGTTACTTTTGGAAATTCATTTCAATAAAATAATAATAATAATAATAATAATAATAATAATAATAATAATAATAATAATAATAATAATAATAATAAAAAATAATAATAACGTTGAGATCGGATCTTGCTCATAGTTGGATGTCTGTATGACACCCGTGGGGGCAAGCCAAAACGAATGTGGGAATCGTGATTAATGCATAAATCAAGTGATCGCAACTCCGCTGCCAAATAAAGAAATGGGCATAAGTTTTGACTGAGAAAGAGTGCCTTGCTCGTAGTTGGATGTCCGCATGACTCCCATGGGGGCAAGCCAAAATGAAGGCTGGGCACTTGGATCAGCGCAAGATCACAAAAAGAATATTTGAATCGTGCAAGGGTAAAAATCACTTGGAACAACCCGGTTGGAGAAAATTTGAAATAAATAATGCGATGTCCTGGAAACGAATAAAGTTTTTTTTTTAAGGTTAAACTTGCGGTCCCTAAAGATTAGAAAATTTTTAGGAAGAGATCAGGATAGAAATTAAGAAGGCATTGGTTCATGAAATTTGAATAAGGTACCTTGAGAAGTCTAGGTAGGGTAAAAACAGTTGACTTTTTAAAGAAAATATTTAGTTTATGCTTGAGGACACACATTGTTTTAAATTTGGGGGTGTGATAACTGGTAAAAATACAAGCTATTATAGCTCAAATAAGTAAACCAATGAGAGAATGCGATGGTAAAATAAGAAATATCATGTCCGAAAGCGCTAAACTGAAAGGAATTGCAATCGCAAGAGCCCATCACATAAAAGTAGTTAATTTACTTATTTTTGTGCAGGAACAATGCGATGGTGTATGTGAAATTGTGATCCAATGGAACAAGGCGTCAACGCACTTGAAGATTGTGATTGCAAGACATGTGATCGTGAGAAGCTTCTTAAAAAGGTGGTCGCATAAAGACTGCACATCAAGGTGACAGCATAATAAATCATGATGGGACGAAAAGCTGATAACGATCGAATCCGAATTTAGTTGACAAGCCGTTAAAAGCCACTATAGCAAGTACACTCAACTTTCAGTGACTATTAATCAGCGCATCAGAATAGGGGAATTAATGCCGCCCATCATTACAATCATTAACAAGAAAGGCTGCTTCACCTTGAAATCTATAAATACCGAAGGCCACCAATGTAAAAGGGAGTTTTTTTTTCCAGAGAGCTTAGCAAGTTAGAGAGTTAGTTAGTCTATTCACACACATACTCCTACATATACTTAGAGGACTGAGAAGAGTAAGGAGACGAGGAAGCCGAGAGATCATTCCCAGACAGATCGAGAGATTGCTGAAAAGCAACATAAAGAAGAGAGGGCCAACACTTGCGAGAGCAAGAATACACATCTTGAACAGAGTTAGAGTGAAAAAGAGTAGTGTAAAAGGCCATGGAAAGCAAGACATTGCTTACCGGGCTTCTTATCTCTCAAATCCATTTGTTATTTTGTATTCAGTACTTTATTTACAGAAAATGGAAATTTCATTTCAATCTATGTACAATCTCTCCGTATCTCGCATGAGTAGCTGGATTTCTGAATGGGTTGAGAAGTACTTAGCTAGCATGACCTAAAATTTACATTTTATGCGATCATCTTGTCTTATGTATACATCATTCAGCATTTGGACATACTTGAGAGAGTAGTCTAAAGATAGAATCTAGGCTTGAAAGAGTCAGATTAGAATCTAGGCTTGGGAGAGTCAGATTAGAACCGCATAAGCAAGAAATAGAAACTTAGACATAAGTTCTATTGCTATTTACACATCGCATGCGCCCTAGAAAAAGAATGATTGTATGCGGTCACCTTATTTTATGTGTGCATCATTCATCATCGTATAGACAAGAGTAGAGGCTTAGACATAAGTCCTATCAATCATTTCATATGCACATCGTATGTGTCCTAGAAATGGGAATTATGGCATTCTGAATTGAGAAATGACGTGCTGTTATTTGTGTGTAGCATGATCGCATAACTTTTGCACAATCTTAGGAAGTGTTAGCTAAACCCCTTCTCAACCCGTTCATCGCATACTCATTGTAACTCTACGCTTTTATCAACTCTGCATTCAACTCCGTCACATAGGAAAATTCTCAATCAAAACACCATCCACTTCATTTATTTGCCACCGTAATAGAATCGAAGAGTCTGTCACATATTTACTTAAAAGTCCCTGTGTTCGACCCTAGACTTACCAGGAAACCTAAGAAGGCTTATACTTGGGTCTTGTGAGGAAAACTTGCATGATCACCACATAACTCACATCATCGCAAACTCACACCGTAACACATCACAAATTCTATGCATCAGGGAGCTGGGAACGCAGCTACATAAAAAAAAAAAATTCACTCATTCCCCATTGTTAGAATAAGTAGATAAATTGTTTCTTTAAAAGCTGATTTCAGGGCTTGAACAATGTGGCGCCACACCTTCTCTAATTAAAGAGGGGCTCGGTTATAGTTCGACTATAATTTATTGTTTATTAGAGGGATTAGTGGTACTTAAGGAGTTAGATGCAACTACAGGGACAAAATGATTATTTTTACCCAACTGTACTTACGAGCAATTTGTGAAGGGTCAACACACTGTTGATTGGTTATATCCAATGGACACAGAAATATACATATAGTGCGAAGAGTGCAACTGTCGGTCTTTATTGGAGTGATCGACAGTTAATGGAAGTTGATTATTTTTATTAAAGAGTTTAATTAATTAATCAGATACCATTGCCTGCCATTTTGAGGATTCGTTTGATTGGGGAACTGGGAACATAACTACACAAAAAGGAATTCACTCATCCCCTATTGTTAGAGTAAGGAGATAAATTGTTCCTTTAGGTGCTAATTTCGGGGCTTGAACAATGTGGTGCCACACCCTCTCTAATCAAAGAGGGTTCAGTTATAGTTCAACTATAATTTATTGTTTATTAGAGGGATTAGTGGTACTTAAGAAGTTAGATGCAACTACAGACACAAAACGATTATTTTTACCCAGCTGTACTTACGAGCAATTTATGAAGGGTCAACGTACTATTGATTGGTTATATCCAATGGACATAAAAATATATTTATAGTGCAAAGAGTGCAGCTGTCGGTCTTTAGTGGAGTGATTGACACTTAATGGAAGTTGATTATTTTAATTAAAGAGTTTAATCAATTAATCAAATACCATTGGAGCTTCAATCTATAGGTCTATAAGGTCCCCTCGTTAGCTCAATGGACTAATGAGAATCAAATGAATTTTGGATTAATTTGAATTGTTCAAGTTTATTAAGGGAATTAATTACATTAATTATATGAGATATAATGAATATTGTGTATATGATACATTATAGGATTAACATGAATTAATTAAATTATTTAAAGGGATTCAATTATATATAAGATATAATTAATATAATGTATGTGGTACTTTATAAGTTTTAGTGGGAGATTAATAAACTATAGGATATATTATATGTGATATGATATAAAGTATAGGTTATATGTGATATAACATATAGTTTTATTAATATATAATAAGGTTAGTTATCATATATTTTATTTAAAATTCAAAATTGTATTTAAACTAATTTTGGTTTTTAAATAATTAGGGAGGAAGTTATTACTTCCTCCCCATTAATCTCTTAAGAAACCCCCAACAATTACGTAAAAGGTGGCTCACATTTGACAGGGAGAGAGAGAAAAAACAGATCTTCTTCCATCTTTCTGCACACTCTTTGGAAAAAACAAAAACAAAAAAATAGACCTCTTTGTGAAAATTCTCTCTAGAGAAAGGTTCTCTAGTTCTTCCCTTTTCCCCCAAAACTAACCAAACCGAGCCCACAAGACTGCAACAATTCTTACCTTTGAGAATATTGAGGAAGCCTCCGGTGGTGCCTAAAACCATTGTTGCATTTTCTTAGTGAGACCGGGGAAAGGCGACCGTTCGTGAGACTGGGAGAGGAAACATGAAGAAAATCGTTCTTCAAGGGTAAGTCCCAATTTCCCCTTCTTTCCTCTCTAGCATATTGTGTTATTTTGTTTATCCTGATTTTTTTTAGTTCTCTGTATTTTCTATTTTGGCTTCAAATTGAGATTAATATTGTACAACATTCACACGATTCCGCCATTATCATATTAATGTCAAATACTTATTTTGTCCAAACATCTCAATTTCCATTCCAAAAACCAAAATTAAAATAAATAAAGTCTAAATTATTTAAGATAATTAATTTAAAAAATTATCTTCACAATTTAACTTAGTTTGGCTCCAAATATCTAAGATTAATAATAGAAAACAAACTCCAATAATTTGAGATAGTCAATCCAAATTTGCCTAAATCTCAGGGTGTTACAATAACGGCTGAGAGTTGGCGTTCGACGACACAAGAAGCAGTGTTCAACAGAAATAAGCGACTAAAAGTTGAAGTTTAATAGTTGGGTGTTCGACGGTAGGGTTTAGAAATTGAAGAGGAGGCATTCTTGGATGAAGGTTAACTTGATCGAATCCTCTGAGGAAAAGGAAGAAAAAAATGACACTGTTTTGGTTTTAAGCTAAAATGACATCATTTTGGGACTTTTCTTGATGGTCAAAGAGAGTCAATGTTGCCACTATTCTTGACGGACAATGCCCATCAAGAAATCCGACAATCACGCGCAAAAATTTCAAATTGCACGCGAATTGAATATCGAGTTTCCGGGTAGTTTCGTTGATGGTCATTTCCTGTCAAGTTATGCATCTTCCTTGATGGCTATCGCTCGCCAAAAAAGGGTTTTCTTGATGGTTTTTTACCATCAAGGAACCCAAAAAATAAAGAATTCACCATTTTGGCGTAACTTATGTATTTTTGTGTCAAGAAAGGTGTTTTTCTTGACGTGCAGATATAAACATTTATTGACGTTTTAAAACCATCCATAAATGTAATTTTAAAGCTCTAAATTAAGGTTTTCTTGATAGTATTTTGCCTTAACCATCAAGAAAACAAACATTTTGTGCATCAAGAAACACCAAATTTGTAGTAATGAGAAGGAACAGATTCCATCTTGTGTAGTTGCATTCCCAACTCCCTACCACAAATCTCCAAAATGATAGGCTTATTGAGTCGGAAAATCTTATCACTCTCACCAATACAGATCAAAGGATTGCCCTCATAGGTAGGAGTTCACAACTCACTTAGGATTAAGGTCGAGTCATCTATGGTCATTCTAGTGAAATGTTAGTCTCTTTAAATAACATCGTTATAAAGAGAGATTAATCATTTCGCAGTCCGGTCTTATACAAACTCTTTGTATAGAATACCCCCACTCATATGTCTCCACATGAACGATTAGGATCACATCATTTGTAACACTTTATAACTATTGTAACAATTACAAAGTAGGTCGTATCCGCAGTGTCACCAGGATAAGGTACCTAACCTTATCCATATACTATAGACCATTTAGGTTATTACTTAAACATGATCCACTTGTATGTCAACCATATGGATGTTTAAGTTATATAAAATAACCTTTGATCTTAGTTTATTGGATTGGGTTAATGCGAACTAAATATTGAATAAAACAACATATTGTTTTATTAAATAAATAATTTGTGTACAAAGAATTTACAAACTATGAAACCCACGATTTTATGTCACCAACTCCAACAATATCCCATTTGTCCTAAAGCTAGTGAGGTGTACAATACAAAATATAAATTAAAGTAAAGTACATAATACAATAAAATAGGCTATACGATATACTCAGTAGCATCTCCACTTATCTTAGATAAGATGATGCATGTCTCATAGACCCAGACTCTCCAGGTGACCTTAAAAAACTTTAGGTGTGAGAGCCTTTGTAAATGGATCAGTAAATTTGCGTTTCGAAGCGATCTTCATGATGATCACATCTCCTTGATGCACAATATCTCAGATGAGATGATATTTGAGCTCAATATGCTTTCCTTTCTTGTGGCTCCTAGGCTCCCTAGAATTTGCCACAACACCAATATTATCACAATAAATATTGATGGGCTTTGACATGTTGGAAACAACTTCTAGGTCTGTAAAAAACTTTCTGAGCCATACAACCTCCTTTGAAGATACTTAAGGATAGTATTAACTGCTATCCAGTGATCTAATCCTAGATTGAACTGATATCTATTGACAATCTCTACTGCATAGAAAATTTCAAGCCTAGTACACAAAATGACATACATTAGGCTGCCCACAACTATGCATAGGGATTACGTTTCATTTTCTCAACCTCTTGAGGAGTCTTAGGACACTGTTTCTTAGACAATACAATTCCATGCCTGAAAGGTTAACCCTCTTTTGGAATTGTGCACCAAATATCTAACAAACATCTTGTCAATATATGATGCTTGAGACAAGACTAATGTTTTTTTTCATACGATCCCTGATAATTTAGATCCCTAGAATAAAATGCGCCTCACCCAAATCTTTTATTTGAAATTGGACAGCCAACCATTTCTTTACATCTATCAGTAGACCTACATAAGTCCCAATGTATAGGATATCTGTTGGCTTTTTGACCCTTAATCTCAAATTAATTAATTTTAATTAATTAATTAATCAATATTTTGATGATAACAAACTCAATTTTTAATTACTGAAAATTTTAATATTTTAATATGTCCATAGCATAGAGCTTGGAACAGCGATTCCAATACCTCTTGAATCACTCAAATCGGAGCTAAAACGAAGATGATATGACCGAAACAAGTCTATAGAGAAAATACTGTGGTGGATGACGTGGCATAACCAAACCATTTGCATGTAGACATGTGGCAGCATATTGGTTGAATGGTGGATCATTAAGAGATTAACATATGATAGACTTTTGATTTTTGGATTGATTTAAAAAAAATGAAATTTAAAAGAAAAAATAAATTTAATATTATTTTATGTTTGTCTCTAACGACTAGTTTTTTACATATGGTATGTTTTCTTTATTTTTGGATTGACTTTAAAAGAATGAATTTAAAAAGAAAATGAATTAAAAGGAAAATGAATTTAATATTATTTTATGTTTGTGTCTAACGGCTAGTTTTTGACAAATGGTATGTTTTTTTTTATTAATTTTAAAAAGAAAATGAATTTCAAAAGAAAAGGAATTTAATATTATATTTTGTTTGTTTCCAAAATCCAATGGTCCAAATTAATTGTGGTTTCTAAAATTTTTTCTATCTCTATATAAATCATCTTCCTCTCCAAATTTTAAAGCAATAAATTTTACATTTCATAATCCTCCACAACTCAAAAGTTCCATTGTTGCTCTCTCTAAGTTCCCAATTTTTTTTCTTTTCTTTTCATCTTATTCTTGGGAGAGTGTTATTGTGAGGATAAATTTGTTGAGTGCTTAAACTTGTAAATCCACTCTAGTGAGAGTTGTATTGTGTTCTTAAAAAATTCCAACATTTGTAACGGTTTAATCCTAAACTGTGGAAAGGATCAGGTTTGCTCTTGAACCTGTAAAGGAGCGGTGGTGTAACGGTTGAGCTCAAATCCATGGAAAGAGTCGGAAAGATTTTAGTCAAATTCCCAAGAAGCGCTTGGGGAGTGGAGTAGGTCGAGTTTGACCGAACTACGATAAAAATTACGGTGTCTTATTCTCTAATTCTTTCCTTTTTATTTTTGCAATTAATTTAAGCAATTTATTATATGTTTTAGTTTGTTCTTATTTATTTTCTAAAATTTGATAGAATTAAATTATTACATTTTTTGTCATCTTATTTGTTGCATAAATTGAATTTTTCTTATTATTTATAAAAAGTGTATTAATTAGTTTAATTGGGTTAATTTAGAAAGAAAAAGTTTAATTAAACCCTATTCACCCTCCTTTAGGGTTGCCATATCGATCCAACAATATCACCCACATACAACACTAAGAAAGCTATTGAACTGTTAATGATCTTCTTATAGACACAAGTTCATCAACATATTGGTCAAAGCCATAAGACTTGATCATAGTATCAAATATTATATTCAAAGATCGAGATGCATGTTTCAATCCATAATGGATCAATCAAATTTGCAAACCATTTGATCTTGATCTTGTTTATTGAGTCCCTCTAGTTGCTGCATATAAATGGTCTCCTCAAGATTATCATTTAGAAAGGAAACCTTGACATCCATTTGCCATATCTCATAGTCATAATATATGGCAATGGACAAAAGAATTTGGACAGACTTAAGCATCGCAACAGGTGAGAAAATTTCTTTACAATCCACTCCCTCAACCTAGGTATAACCCTTTACCACCAATCTAGCCTCAAAGGTTTGCACCTTACCATCTACACCTCTTTTCCTATTATAGATCCATTTGCAACCTATAGGTTTTACCCCATCAGGTTGATCTACAAGATCCTAGATAAAATTGAAGTATATAGACTCCATTTCTAGATCCATGGCCTTAATCCATTCATCTTTGTCCACATCATTCATTGTCTGATTATAGATAAATGGATCCTCAACAATGTTAAGGCATCCTCAACGGTTTGTGAGGAGTTTCACAGAGTATTCTTCTTAACCATTTTCATCCTAAATCAAGTTCTCTGTATGAAAAATCTTTCATGCCAAAAGTCTTTTTTCCCCTTCTCCAAAATTAAAACACAGAAGCATACTCCTCTCTGTTGATTCTCACCTTGAAAATAACGAGGAAGAACTTATAGTGGCGTCCTTTTGTCACTGCTGTATTTGTGGACTTGCTGAGTTCGTGTTGAGAAGTTCGATTTCATGTTATGAACAGAGAGAAAGCGAGAATACGATTCTCCAAGGGTGAGTCTCATTTCTCTTTTTCCTCTCTATTAAATTAGTGAAGCATGCTTAGATTGATTTTGTTTATCCTTAGTTTTCATCACTCTAAACTATAGAGTTATGTAAAATGAAAACGAGACACAATAGCATTTGTTTGCTTTCGCTTTGGGGAATTAAAATCCTTCAATTCTTGCATTGAGGTCCCCCATTTCATATGGGCATCGAAAATGAACTTTAGAGCATCATGCTTGATCTATGAGGACAGTTGTCCAAACATCTCTTGCAGTGAATCCATAATCTCACGTGTAGTGACCATGGATTCATGTTTCTTTGCTAATACTTTAGTTATGCTGACAAGAATGTATGCTTTAACCTTTTCATTTGCCTTCACCCACCTCTCATATGGATCCTGAACATTTTGAGGTGCATTAACAGAGGGGGCATGGGGACATTCCTCCAACAAGATAAATCTATGGTCGTCGATAATGAGTACAATATTAATCGTGTTTTTCCAGGTAGTGTAGTTATCACCAGTTAATTTATCGGCACTTAAAAGATTAATTATAGTGCTAACCATTATGAAGTTTGCTGAAACCGAACAAATTATTTTATTAGATACATGCATGACCTTTTAAATCCAATTAAGTTTACAAAAAAAAATTGATGTACCCTATGTGACATCTAATTTTGCAACGATGCTTTAGTAAGTTAGGATAAAAGCCATCGTAGAGTGGTTAGTCACCTATTCACTAAATTGAGACACTCTCAACCAATTATTATACCAGAATAACTCTTATTCCTATAATAATTAGTCACTATTGATTCGGTCAAGAAATTATTAACTTGCTTAACAGTTTGTTATAAGTGTGACCCTTCATTACTGGAGTTTGAGTTCAATTTCATGCAAACACCTCCCATAGGGGGACATAAGCAAACGGTGCCACGAGGCTGAACATGAAATCTCACCATCAAACTAATGAAAGAGACTATGGGATGTGTTGACACACGTCCCTCTCTCACTTACTATAAATACTTTCTCCATTCACCTTAATATTGACCTATGCAAATACCTTCCATAAGAGGACATAAGCAAAATGGTGCCACGAGACCGAACATAAATCTCACGATGTAAACTTTTAGGGAGAGCATGAAAATAAATTGACTTATTATATATGTCTTTTTCCTTCCACTAAGTGTTTTAAATCTAGGGTTTATCACTTAAGTAAATCCGACAATAATTTATCTAAGTCCATAGTTAAATTGGTCCAATATAATTCTTATATTGGATAGTTTAACAATATATGATTACAATTTATTGAACATTTTAATAAATTTAATCATGTATTGCATGTTTATAAAATATTTGTCTAATTCACCTTCTAAATCGGTTTCCAGGTAAGGGTGTTCTATTTCCGCCAGCTTAAATACCTCAATCCTAGAAAGAACTTTCCTTAGACAAAAGTCTCATATAGGAAAATATTTTATAAATTTAATCTTTTATTATATTCATTTTAATCCTATTAAAACAATATAAAAGATTAATCTATTTCCAATTATATTAGAAATATTTTAACATAAGTCTAGGCAAATTAATTTTAAACCATTTAAAATTAATTAAAACCTACGTTTAAATGCAACTCTTGATTATACATTTTAATCTATTTCATTAAACTTATAACAATTATAAAATAAAGAAATATTAAAACCTATAATATGCATCTAATGACATTAATTAAACGTAACAGTTATATTTACTAAGTACTGTCATGCTCAATGCATCTCCATTTTCATCATATGATATAACAATTATATTATTCAGTAATGAAAATAATACATACCCATCATACAAATAACACTTATATTAAAGTATGATACATGGATGTGCTTAATGTAACATGCAACCATATAATATAATATTTATATTAAATATGTTTCATGAATAATGTTTATCCTAAGGTGGGATGGTGCGTTGGAAAAGGAGAGGAAAATAAATATGCAACTTATGTTATGCGTTGATCTCCATGCGTCGATGGTCATGTGTTGGACTAGAAAATATACAATATGCGTTTAAGCATGTATGCGATGACCATACGTTCCTGCCACAAGTTTTCTCACTTTCTCGCCAAGTATAGCAAGAACGCAAGTTTCTTGGGATGATCTGAGGTCGAACACAGGGACTTTTTGTGAACTTACTGTTTGTGAAGTAATGTGTTTGAGGCAATGAATAAAAGTAAAAAGATAAAAGTAAAGGATTATGCGTTACTCCTACTCCTAACTAAACAGATTGAGGAATGGAAGTTTAACTATGATAATTGATAGAGATGTAGTAGTCGTTAACACATAATAATGTTCATTATGTAAGGTCGCCCGAGTAATCCCAGCTCCCCACACTAACGCATCGTATACCTCTTGGTGGCTAGCCGCATGCTTATATCTCTATAATGCATGGTTGTGTTGAGCATAAGATTGTGCTTATCTCTAGGAACAATGTATACTTTGTTTTAGTATGTTCCACTACTCACCCTCTCAGACTGTTAGTTGCGGTTAATCAACTCATAGACAAACATTGCAACATCTCATAGACAAGCGTTGCTACAGCCTCACACCAAGCGAAGAGGATTAACTCACTATACTCGCACAATGCAGACCTCTCAGTGGGTTGCTACATGCGTCCTATCTCTAGGCTACACGATTGAGTATGCGACCGCCTTTGATAACTAAACGATGAAGGTAAACGATGATAAAGATGAAGAAGATGAAGAAGATGGCATTGAAGGAATTAAGATATGCATTGATTACAAAATGTATTAATGTCTTAAGCCAAAATGTAATACAATACAAAGACAAGAGGAGAAATGGAAGGCTAGATGAAAACAATCTCTTGCTTTTCATCCGAAATGAGTCAAGGCGCTGGTGGCGCCATGGATGGATGATGGAGAAGCCTCTCTCGAGCTCTATCTTCGGTGAAAACTCCGGTCATCACTCAGAATGGGTTGTGGAGGTGAAGAATCCTCAAAGAAAATCTCGCTTATGCTCTCATCTGTGATTGCAAGCATCTACCTTAAGGCAGAAGCTCGGATGCCTTAAGTGAAGGTCCAAGGTGCTATTTATAGAGCTTAAACGCCGACAACGTTCAAGATTATGTTCTGCCTCACTGCTACCTTTGTCGTGGTATGAGCAATGTCAACATCATCTTATCTTGTTAATACTTCTAAGGTATGCGTTCATGCTTGTTTCTTCTTGAAGTATCAACGCATTCCACCCACCTTGCGATCGTCTTCTTATCATGACTATCGTTCTGTAGTTGCAGCATTTCATGTGACGAATTGGTCTTCATGAAGATCAACGCATGCGATCAACTTTGTGATGGTCTAGGATCAACGCGTGCGATCGATTCCTACAATGGTTGCAAAAATACACTTTGATGCATAATAACGCATGATATAAGGTTAGTGAAAATTTTCAGTGCTGATCGACGCAAGCTCACTTTTCCACATGAATCCTTGGTATTATTAACGCATATTCTACTTATTAGCCCTCATAATTCTAAGTAAAAAGCTACAATAGCTTGTATTTCTACGAGCTATCATGGGATTTTAAAACTATATGGAATACTGATTCATTTCATGAAATACATATTTTTTAACATTTATTTGTGAACTTTTGCTTTGAAAAAGGGATTCATGCATGAGTTTGCCTCTAATTTTAGTCATAATCTGTTAAACTGAGTTCATTAAGGGGAAATTGTTTTGAAATGTTGTTATTTGCTGATTTGGCACTGATCTGGTGACTTTTGGTAGGTTTTAGGCTGCTTATGCAAATTTTCTATCTAATGCACCTACAGCAGTGCAGTGATGCGCTCGCATCAGTTAGCCCTAAAATTCCATAATTCGAACTAGTCAAGGCAGTTGCGATTTTCACATTTTATTCAGTTGGGGCTTCGATTTCGTCTGGGAATCGGTCAGAGGGCAAATTTCGGCCCTTCTAAACTACTTTGTCACTATAAAAGGGATGAAAACCCTTTATTTCAAAAAACTCCCTGTTGTCGATTCCATCACCATCTTTCATTGTTTCTGTCACTTTACAACAACCCCTTGGGTCTTTTTTCAGCATTTCAAGTCACCAGTCTCAAGAACGAAAGTTCCTCTGAGGCATAGCGACTCTAGGATATCTCTTCCCACGAAAATGCATGTTGAGGAACGATTTCACCTTGAAAAAAGGGGAATAATCCTAAGGAAAAACTTGGAACTTGAGGACTTATTCAAACTACATTGTAGCCATTGAAGGGATCGAATCCCGAGCGAAAGCATTGAACGCCTTGGATTTCAATTTTTCGATTTATATGAAACAAAATCAGAATAGAATAGAACCAAAATAGAGGATGAATCATGTTTATACATTCAACATGCCTTTTGATAAGAAGAAAAAAGAAGAACATTTTGTTACCTTTGTAGATCCATTTGTCTTCACGAAAATCCCAAGCCCTTCTTTGCAACCTATCTCTAACGAATAATGAGCACCATCGTAAGTGAGACCTTGATATTCTCTTGGAATCCAAGGGTAAAAGAGTGGTCTCTAACCCTTGTAGGAGGAATGGTGGGGAGGAGAAAGTGTTGAGAGAATTTGGGGAGAATTTGGAGGCTAGTGTTGAGAGAATTTTGGGCGAATTTGGAGGCTATGTTTTTTTTTTTTTTAGAATAGGTGATATTATTATCCAACAACAAGGGGGATCCCATAGTCTGGGATCAAGGCATAAAGCATGAAAGCACAAGCAAAGATAGGGTAACAAAACCAAATCTAGACTCGGGAGAGCGGATTAGATTGCATAAGCAAGAATGGGGACTTGGGAATAAGCTCCGTTTGCTACTACATAATGTATGCACCCTTTAAGTAGGATATGATGGTATGTGGTCATCTTGCTTATGTGTGAGAGCACGTGAGTGGGAATAGAGACTTAGAAATAAGGCCTCTCAAACTATCGCATATACATCGCATGCATCTTCGTCAAGTGTGTATAGCATGATCGCATAGCTTGCGTTAGCTGGGGTTACCCTTGCGGTCTAGCTTAGTGTTGTGGTGAAGACATCCCCGCTATTTTATCTATTTTTTCATACATCTTATTACGCATTAACAGTTGTCGTGTCTCTACCTCTCAGTCATACTTCCACTGCTTTATCTGTTAGTTAGGAGTAGGAGTAGTGCATAGACCATAGCCCTCAACATTTTTTTATTTTTCGCCGCAAACACACTACCGTATAGCATTTAGCTACAAGTCCCTGAGTTCGACCTCGGATCACTCGAGAAACTTGCGATCTCATTATACTTGGCGAGAGAGCAAGAAAACTTGTTATAGGAACGCATGGTCATTGCACATGATATTAACACATACTTTCCATTCCAACGCATGACCATCGACGCATGAGAACAAACGCATAGCCTAAGACATGCATCATAATAAATGCCTTCCCAAATTTCTATCACCACCACTACCTCCTTCAGCAACAAGAGGGTAAGGTCCACGTTGAAGAAGAAGAGGATTTTGAGAACCTCTTCACCTATAAAGTTATAGAACAAACCCCTGAGGTGAACCCAACTAAAGAGGGAAATATAGAGGAGAATGAAGAAATATTGGGCTCCATAAAGACTGCTAAATAGGTCACAAGATCCGTGAGTAAGAGAAAGCTTGAAGAATGAGGGGAAAAGACAGTGAGTAGGCAAAGAAAGAAATTCTCTATGCGGATTGTGATTTCCTCGTCTAATGATGAGGATGAAGACGTTCAGTGGGAAAAGAAGGGATGAACTCAGCAAGAGAGAGATTTTCAAAGAAAATGGATTCTCGGCCAAAGGAGGAGAACTCCCTCAGTTTACCACTCAGGTGATCACCTGTTACAAAGGGGAGGCCTTGTATGAACAGCCAACACCCATTAGCATGATCTTGGTATAAGAATTTTATAGAGGTATATAGTCATAAAAAATATCCACGATTAGAGGGGTACAAGTAGACTTCTCGGCTAGCGCCATAAATGTTGTATATTTAGTGTTAGATGATCATGAAGAGGAAAGATTCATCCAGTTGTATGCTCCATCTGAGAAACAAATAAAAGATGCATTGTGCAAGGTGGGAGTGCCCAGGGCTGAGTGGGTGTTGTCATCAACTCGGTGTCGCATCTTGCGATTGAGATACATTATAGAGGACTTGTTCGTTCGCTCTATTCTTCAAACACCGAGTCATGTCCACTATCTATCAACTTTCTATGGAACGTGTGGTGCTTCTATATAGTATCCGTATGCAACTTCCTATCAACTTGGGAGGTATTATCAATCTAAAAATGGTGGAGTGCGACCCTAGAACGAGGGGGCGTTTATTCTTTCCCTTTCTAATCTGTAAGTTGTGTGAATAGGTTGGTATGGTGATTGATGCAGCCAAGTGTAGGATCAATATGACCACCCTAGAGGGGGGTGAATAGGGTTTATTTAGACTAATGAAACCTTTTCCTAAAGGGGCCCAATTAATCAAATTAATAAACCTGTTAAAAACTAGTAATTTAAACAATAGTTTCATACATATGCAAATAAATTCATCCCAAAATAATCAAGTAGTTAATAATACTATTTTAAAGCATCCAATTTGATTTTAATGACAAGATTGACAATGAATATAATGTTGGGTTTTATGCCCTAAAACTCATAGATAGTAAATGTTATCAATTGACTGTCATCAATATAGAGTTATCGATATTAATTCAATAAATGTTATTAATTGTGTTATATTCTATTTTGTCTTAATAACCCTAAATCCAATAAACTAACATCTAAGGCTACCTTATGAGTCTTGAACTGTATGTGGAGACATATAGGGATCAATGTCCAAGTAACAGTCTAAAGGGTTTATAGTATATGGATAAGGCTAGGTATCTTGTCCTGGTGACATTATGGATACGACCCATTTTGTATTTGTTACAAACACAATGATCCAACGTGTTCGTGTAGGTGACACACAAATGGGGGTATTCTATGCAATGAGATTTCATGAGATCAAACTGCAAAATAGTAACCACTAGATATAACACCATTAACTAGTTTGGTTCCTATTTCAATTGGAGGACCTAAGCAACTTAGTTTTAATCCTGAGTGTATTATGAACTCCTATTCACGAAGGATTGCCCTTTGATTTGTATGGGTGAGAGTGGCCAGTTTTCTGACTCGATAAGTTTACCATTTTGGGGACAAGATCAAGTGAGAAGCTAGGAACATAAGAATACATGATGAAATTCACTCATTCCCGAGTTCAAGGCAAGTAGATGAGTGTTCCCTTAAGTGGTGTCTTCGAGACTTGAATAAAGGTTCCTACCCTCTCATTGGCTCGAGAGGGGGTTTCTGTTTAGTGGTTGGACTATGAACAGGTTGTTCATTAGAGGAGCACTTGTACTTAAGGATACAGAGGTAACCCAAGGGTAAAATGGTAACTTGATCTAGTTGGTGTTATGGACAATCGTGAAGGACTAACTTACTGTTATTGATCTATATCCATGGACACAGAATATATTTGCAGTGAGAACAATGCAATTGTGGGTCTTTAGTGGAGTGTACCCACAGTTAACGAATATTGATTAATTTGGTTAACGAGTTTAACTAATTAATCTCATATCGTTAAAGCTTGTGATCTGCAGGTCCACCAGGTCTCCTTGTTAGCTTACTAAAGGATATTAAAGAGGAATGATTTGAATTGTTCAAATCAATTTGAGGAAATTGTATATTAATGTGATTAATATGTAATTGATTATGGATGTGATCTATAATTTAAATTAAGTTGGAGAGAAATATTTGAATGAGATTCAATTATTTAACTCCATGAATTAGATTCATAAAGAATTAATTAATTAAATTAATAGAGAACTGGTGCACATAAACATAGGATGTTTATTTATATTAATTAAATATATACGTTAAATTGGATTTAATGTATAGATGATCATTCACTTAATGTGCTAATTAATCAAATAAACGTTATTCAATTAATTGAGCACAAGGGTAAATTCGGAAATAAGGGGTTAACCCTTCTCCATATAAATTCTTCCTTATGGCCCTTTTAGGGTAAGAATTGATTCTGGTGAGATTTACCCTAGCCACCAAAACACAAATCCCCTCTTTACTCTCTAAGAGAAATCTCTCTACCTCTTCATCTTCCAATTTGTTGGATACCACCTATCCTTCTAAAACATTGAGATTAACAAGGTTATTCTCGTGGTCATGTTTAAGTTCAATTTAGAAGAAGTTCATGCCAAGATCGAGAGGACTTTTCATGGAGCTTGGGAATCTTCAAAGGTAAGAATGGTCTCTCTTAGTTTTCCTTCTCCAAAGCATGTTGTTTCATATGTTTATCCTTCATATGTTCTGTTTAAGAACACTATTTTTGTTTATTATGATTACACCAAAAATGTGCTATTTTCCTCTTCTAAATTCTAGGTCTTACTATTTAATGTGTTTATTTAGTGTTTTTATAGGTATCGAGCATCTTGGAGGTAGAATCAGTTGTTATGAGCTGTTCGAGGTTAATTTGGAGCAATTAGGGGCTAATTTGAGCAACCAAACTTCAAAAGGACGTGAAAAGACAAAAATGTCCCTAGACGGAGCGTTGTAACGCTCATCCAAGTGTTGCGCAATGGTACAAGGTAGTAACGACTTGATACTAGAAAACAGGGCAGCATTGCAACACTCCAATTATTGACGAAAGCTTCGTGTGTGATGTTTGTTGCAGGGTTGCAACACTAGTTACAGCGTTACAACGCTACAACATTTGGTATATAATGTTTTTCTTTGATTTAGGGCAAAGGAATCACCCTCAATCAGCTCCTAAGCTGATTTCTTCATCTTTTCACCTCTCTCACTTATAATTTTCTCTAATTTCTTCCTTCTTCCCATGTAAATAATAGAGATGGAGCCTGGATTTGTCTTCTTCATCCCATGGGAAGGTAAGTGTTAGGGTTCATGCCCTAAAGTCTCATGTCCTATAGTTTGTAAACAGTATGTACGAATACTTGTGATGTTAATATATGATATTTACTTCACATCTTGTATTTTGTTCGATTAATTGTTTTATTTGCTTTACCACAAACCAATAAACATAAAATCCCTGATTATCTGTATGTGACTCAAGCATGTATGTGGTGACATACAAGTGGATCATGTCTTGAGTGATAACCAAAATGGTTTGTAGTAAATGGATAAAGGAGGAAAATCTTATCCTAGTAACGCTACGGATGCGACCCACTTTGTGGAATGGTCACAAGTGTTGTGACTTGTCACAGATGGCCTGATCCTGATCATTCATGTTAGGGACATGCGAGCGGGGGCATCCTATACAAAGAGTTTGTATAAGACCTGACCACGAAGTGTTAACGTCTCATTATATACAACCGTTCATGACAGAGACTTCACTTCACTAAGATGACCATAGGTAACATGACCTCAATCCTGAGTGAGTTGGGAACTCCTGCCATTGAGGGCGGTCCTTTGAATTGTACGGGTGCGAGTGGCCAGGTCGCCGATTCAAACCTACCATTTTGGGGATTCGTCTTATTTGAGAGCTAGAAGTCAATTTTACTCGACAACTAAAATTTCGTGGACGCGGTATGTGATGCATGTTCCTAAAATATGCGTTGATAGTCATGCGTCGATGGTCATGCATTGGAATGATAATGCGTTAATGAATGTATGCATGACCATGCGTCCTGCCATAGGTTTTCTTGCGCTCAGGCCAAGTATAACGTGAATGCAAGTTCTCGGGAAATCCGAGGTCGAACACAGGGACTCGTAGCTATATGTATGCACTGATGTGCATGCGGCAGTTTAGATAAAAGAATAGAAGGGAGGTTGCTAAGTTAATCCTACTCCTACTCCTATCTAACAGACAACGTAATGAGAATATGCATGAAAAGTAGAGATACGACAAACCTTGACATGAAATAAATGTATGGGAAAATAGATAAAATGCAGAGATGATTTCATTGCAACCCTTAAGAGTGACTGCAAAGGCAACCTTAGTCAACGCAAGCCATGCGATCATGAGACACACATACAATAGTAAACCACCTCTCGGTACTAATGCAACGGCTTCTAATGCTAGAACGCATTCATATATGTGATAAGTCTATAGGACCTACACATAAGCCTCTATTCTCATTTATGCGATGACAAAGTGACACACACACAAATAAGGCAACCACATAATATCATACCTATTCCTAGGGTGCATGCAATGCAGTGTTGACAAACAAAGCTTATCTCTAAATCCTTTTCTCTTGCTTATGCCGATCTAATCTTGCTCTCTCGAATCTCTAAAGGGGTGTTGACAAACATTCATATATGCGATAGTCATTAGGTTCTTTCTTTAGACTCTCTCTCGAGTAACTCTAAAGGGGTGTTGGGCACAACATAAAACAAGACAAACGCATGAACTTGGTTGATGCAAGATTATTCCTATCTTTAGTGAACAATGCGTACATTGCTTAATACGACCAACCACTTACCCTTCCGAACAGTTGATTGTTGCTGACTTCACTCATAGACAAGCAATGCGTTAGCCTATAGACAGGCATTGTAGCAGCTTCACACTAAGCAGATAAGATTACACACACACTCACACAACGCACACCTCTTGGTGGGTTGCTACATGCTTCATATCCCTAATCCACATGACTAAGTATGCGATACCCAAGCAATCCCACTAAGTGTTGCAATGAAAGTAAAGATGCTAAGTAAAGAAGATGGAAATTGAGTCGAAGGAGACAGAGAAATGGATTGAAAACAAATTGTATTATTTCCTTAATCACAAGATGTCATATAATACAATATAAGAAAGAAAGTAAAAGGAAATGACCGGCTGGAAGAAAAGACTTGCTCCCAACGGATGTGCGTCAAGGCTGTCAGTGGTGCCATGGATGGGCAGAGGAACTGACTCTCTCGAGATCTAGCTCCGGTCGAAGGCTCCAGTCGTCACTCAGAATGATTGAAGGAGGTGAAGAACTCTCAACCATCTTTACACGCAATTTGTCTGGATCACAAGGATCTGCCCTAGGTGAACCTCAAGCGAAAACCTTGGATAACTTGAAGTTCTGCTCATCGGCTTCTATTTATAGAGCTTGGATTGCTGACAGCATTAATTGGACTGCTCTGAGTCTGACATTCGGCGCATTAGTCCTTTCTGAACCTCTACTACTAACGGCGTGGTAGGTGAAATGTCAGCATCATCTTTTGGTTTTTTTTCTCGAGGTAGATGTGTTAATGCGTCCATTCCACCAACCTTGCGTTGATCCCATTAGTGTGCGTTATCGCGTAGCCACAATCATTCAATGACCGCATTAGCTTAATACCGTAACTCTACATGATGACCTCAATCGCTTGACGAGCGCAACTCTCATGCGATGGACGCGTATGGATGATTACCGCAACATCCATGCGTTGATCGATGCATTTGCCTTTGCGATGGAGTGTTTCTCCGTATGCAGTCATCTATGCAGTGGTTCGGTTTCCGTGTTTGCGTCCATTTCCTTTTTTAGCTACAAAAATAGAACATTGAATGCATAATAACGTAAAATAACGGGGTAGGCTGAGATTCTATATGTTGATCAATGCAAGCTCACTTTCTCGTGAATTCCTATCATGATTGTCACATATTCTGCCTAACAACCTTTATAATTCTAAGTAAAAGACCTATGATGACATGCATTTCTGCATGTCATCAGAACTCAACTACACAAGATGGAATTCACTCCTTCCCTGAGGCAGGGGTAAGTAGATAGATAGCTCCTTTAAGGGCTGATTCCGGGGCTTGAATGATGTGGCGCCACACACCTTCTCTTGGCCCGAGAGGTGTTCACACATAGTTGGACTATGTTGTATTGTTCATTAGAGGAATCAGTGGTACTTAAGGAGTGAGATGTAACTACAAGAGCAAAACGATAAATTGGCCCAGCTGTACTTACAAGCATCTGTGAAAGGTCATCGTACTCATGGTTGGTTATATCCGATGGACACAGAAATATATTTGTGGTAAGAAGAGTTCAGCTGTTGGTCTTTAGTGGAATCACTGACAGTTAACGAATGGTGGATCTTGTGGCTAAAGAGTTGAGTCAGCTATTCACATACCGTTGGAGCTTCGAGCCACAGGTCCATTAGGTCCCCTGTGTAGCTTGGATAAAGTCGAGAACCAGTGTTTGGGTTAATTTGAAATGTTCAAATTGACAAGAGGAAGTTTGATTATATATGATATAATTGGACTGGTTAATTATATATGATATAATTGGCTAAATGTATGAGATACATTATTTTGGAGGGAATTAGATATAAATATGATTTATATCAAGTAAAGGAGAAAATACTATAATAGATATGTGATATCAAACTATAGGATATAAATATAATATGATTATATTTATTTATTAATTAATTGATTAATTATATGATAATTAATCCATTTTTTCCACGTTCGGACGTGGATAGTGAGCAGTATTGGTTATGGTAACCGACGGGTTAAAAATGAAAAGAGTTTTTCATTTTTTGGACTGTATTCAATATTTTCGAGCGCCCAAAAGAATTCATGAAATGATTGCCCGAGAGCCTATGCGATAGTTGCTTCCTCGTCTAAACGATCATGTGCCTCACGATTTATCTAAATAATCATATACGTTTTTCCTAAACGATCATTAAGCTTTTCATATACGATCGTGTAGCTTCTCTATGTGATAAGCACTTCTGCTATATGATAAAACTATTTTATCTCCCACTTGTTTATCGTCTACATGACTCGTTGTCCTCCATCCTCTACCAAATTCACCAATCTCTTTGGGCTTTCACTCTGAGAATACCCGGGGCTCATTAGTGGTGGTGTCGTTCCCGCTGCAGCGTTCGTGTTCATGTTGATCATGTTGTTTCAGTCGACGTTCCCGTCGGGTGTTGGTAGATCTGTTGGAGGTTTCAGCTGCGTTGGAGTTCCGGAGTATGAAGATAGTCTTCAACTGGTACGAAATTCTTTCCCTTATATTTATCTTATTCTGAGCATGCCAATAATTAGATTTGATTGCATAACTGTATGTATTGAATGTATTTTGTTATATTTCAGTCATGGTGAGATCGGAGCGATCTGAACGCACTCATGGAACTCTCGGTATGAGATCCTTCAATTAGTATCAGAGCCAGGTTCTGATACTCCAATTTCATTGTTGCAATGAAATGAAACATTTACATCATGGTGCGTGCATTTATACGCTGTTTTAATTGTTAAATCTGCTATGGATGTGCCGTATTAATAGATGTTTTTGGGATGAATAGCCTCAGTTTGTTTAAGATCCTTTTACATTTGCGGTTATTTGTAAAGGCCCCCGCGTTTTTTGGCATTAATAATCGTTATCGAGTCTATATTCAGAGTTTATTTGAAGTTTTGAGTCGTTCGTCGAAGTTCTGGGCAACCATTACGGCTCTTCAAGGAAGGAGACAATCTAGGGTTGATTGCATCATGCAGAAGAAGTTCTATGCGATCGCTGTCCATCGCATCGTAAAGATGAAGGAGTATGCAATCGCAGTTGAACGCATCGGTTAAACGATGGGGAATACGATCAAGAATTGGTCGCATCGGATTAACGATCGAGTACACGATCGCTAAGTATCGTTTAATGTGCAGTGCGCTAGACGATCGTTTAGTTCAGCAAGCTTCATCGCTTAGTAACTGACTAAACGATCGTTTTGTATCGCAACGTAAATCGTTTACCAAGTTGCACGCATCGGTTAGGCGATGAGACGCTAGCGTATCGTTTAAAGCGTGCGTGCTAGACGATCGTTTAGGTCAGCAAGTTTCATCGCTTAGTAACTGACTAAACGATCACTTAGTAACTCAAGGTAAATCGTTTACCTGTCGTTGCATTACACGATCGCATAGACGGTCAGGCTTCGCAACCTCGTCATCGTCTACGCGATCGTTTTCTTATGCTCCTATCGTCTAGTGCACGCTAAACGATCGTCTACCTGCTGGAATTTGCTACAAGATGAAGACCTCCTGGCGGTTCAAGACTCAGTTCGCTTGTGAACCGGTTTGCTCAATGAAAAATGTAATAGATAGGGTTTTTCATTCCGGTTTTTTGTTTGTGTAAAGGCTCATCTCGGTCCATTAATCCTTTTATTTATTACATGTGATGTATGTTTTATATATCATATGGTATACACATATAGTAAATCCCACCTTAGGTTATGCAATGGTCATGCATAATCTCTTTATTGTAATTGTAATAATTTAGAGAAGCATGATTTAATTATGTAAGAGCATGCTCATGCATCATATAATATAAGAGTTATATTTATGCATGCATAAAAAGCATTGACATGCATCACCTTTATATTATAATTGTTATAGTATAAGGGTGAAAGATAGCATGTTTGCTTGGTTGTTACGCGTTATATAAAAGTTATATATAGTAATGACCGGACATTGCATGAAGCATGACACATAGGTTATTTTTATAAACGTTATAAACGCCTCGTTGGGCACAATGGTTTTAGTTGTTTCTTTCTAAAAGTTAAAGAGAAATTAGAACTAAAAGAAATAAGAAAGACATTCATGCTCACTTAGGTTTAATTCATGGTTTTAAAATGTTTAAAACTTGGATCACATAGGCCTAAGATCACGGTTCTGATACGATTAGCAACCCTAAGGCTTTAATCTTTTAATCGGTTTAATAGGATTAAATTGGCTAATAAAAGGTTAAAGTGTAGCAAATCTATCTATAAGGGACCTTTTGTCTAAGGCGGGTTCTGTCTAGGCTGGGGTATTTAGGTTGACGGAAACGTAACACCCCTACCTGGGAACTTACCTGGAAAGGTGAATTAGATAGATTTGATACATGCATGCAAGTTAAGGACAGTCCATTAAAGTGTTTAAATGTGACTACTTAAACTTGTTTATATTTCATAAACAAATATTGTTTATGAGCAAATTTTAAAAAGATGACTTAGAATAAAATCAGTAGCAGGATTGTCTAGGTTAATGAATCCCTAAGTAGAACATTCAGTGGGAGGTCCTTGGGCATGAGATGCTTCACTTAAACCTTTCACTTTTCTCCTAAATAGTCCACACCGTGAGATCTATCCTCGGCCTTGCGGCACTTTTGGCATGTCCCCCCAACGGATGGTGTTTGGGTAGGTGAATATCAAGGTGGATGGAAAGAATGTTCATAGTAAGTGGGAGCGGGAAGTGCGACAGCATATCCCTCGATCTCCCTCGTTAGGTTGAATAAAGTTACTGTGCATTGCCTCGAGGCACCCTGGGAGTGTCCCCCTAAAGGATGGCAGTTTTGCGCGTTTCTTTATTTAATCTCCTGTAAGAGGATAAGGTAACTTAGTCTTTTGTCCTAATTTATCTTTTCCCTATTGTAAGCTCATTAGGGCGGGACTTTGGTACCGAAAGCGAGGGGTTACACTTACACGGAATAGTTAAAGGTTAACGATTCTGGACCAAAAAATGGTGGATGTTAGGTTCAGTTCCAAGAGTTGATTCTGCCTAATGGTTGAGAATGTCTCATCTCAGCGAAGAGGCAACTGATCACCCTATCGGTGGCATTTGTCCTGCCTCATTAGGGCATCATTGCAAAATAGAAGTCTATAACTTAGGGTACTTGAAACTGTTTTGCAAAACTGATTGGTTTAAAAGTGGTTTAGTAAAATCTAATAAAGATTTGTTCGTATTTTCAGCAACATTTTCAAATGGCAACAGCCACGTTATCGTTGTTAAGCGCCGAAAAACTAACTGTTGATAATTTTTCAACATAAAAACACATGATCACGACGATCCTAATCATCAAGGATCTCATGTTCGCTCTCACGGAGGCTTGTCCTCCTATTCCAGCTCGAAATGTCGCTCGAAATGTTCAGGAGGCATACGAGCGTTGGAAAAGGGCGAATGAGAAGATGCAAGCCTACATCTTGGCAAGTCTTTCTGAAGTCTTAGCCAAGAAACATGAGCCTATGGTCTCGGTGCATGAGATCATGGAGTCTCTGTGGGGGATGTTTGGACAACCATCTGAACAGCTTATGCATGAGGCTCTTAAATACATATTCAACTCCAAAATGCAAGAAGGCACCTATGTTCGTGAACATGTGCTAAACATGATGGTTCACTTTAATGTGGCGGAGTTGAATAGGTCTACCATCGATGAGGGCAGCCAGGTTAGCATAATCCTGCATTCTTTGTCGGAGAGCTTTTTGCACTTTGTTAGCAATGTGATTCTTAACAAATTGAAATATAACCTTACAACTCTCCTCAACGAGTTGCAGACATACCAATCTTTACTGAAAATTAAGTTGAGGTAGAGGGGTGAGGTAAATGTTGCTTCATCCTCTAGGACAATCCATAGAGGTTCGATCTCAGGAACAAAGTCTGCACCTTCTACTTCTAACTCTGCAAAGGGGAAGAAAAAGAAGGGTGGCAAGGGAAAAGGGAAGGCACCGGCTAACCCACCGCCTGTTTCCCCAAGGAGGCGTCCGCAAGTTCCTAAGGAAAAGTGTATCCATTGCAACCAAGACGGACACTGGAAGAGGAACTGTCCTCAGTATCTGAAAGAGAAGAAAGCAGCCAAGGCTAAGGCCAAGGCCGATAAAGGTAATTGTGATTTACTTGTGCTTGAAACTTATTTAGTGGAGAATGATGATTCTACCTGGATAATTAATTCAGGCACCACTAATTAGGTTTGTTCTTCTTTTCAGAGGATTAGATCTTGGCGACAGTTGGAGGCTGGTGAGATGACGATGCGAGTAGACACTGGGCACGTCGTCTCAATTGTGGCAGTGGGAGGACTCCAGTTAACTTTACATAATAGGTTTCATATTTTAAATGATGTATATATTGTTCCTGAACTAAAAAAGAACCTTATTTCTGTAAAGTGTTTATTGCAATGTAAATATACTGTCTCTTTTGATGTGAATAAAGTGTCTATTCATAAAGATGGTGTTTTTATTTGCACAACAAATCTGGAATCGAATTTATATGTGCTAAGGTCATTAGCCATTAATTCCCTCCATAATACTAAAAGTTTTAGAACTTTCGTAACTCAATCAAAACGTCGACGAATTTCTCCAAAAGAAAATGCCCAACTTTGGCATCTACGTTTAAGGCACATATATCTCAATAGGATTGAGAGATTGTTGAAGAATGGACTTCTAAGTGAGTTAGAAGAAAATTCTTTGTCAGTGTGCAAAACTTGCCTTGAGGGTAAGATGACTAAATGACCTTTTACTGGAAAAGGTTATAGAGCCAAGAAGCCTCTTGAGTTAGTACATTCGGATCGAGGTCAAGAGTTTGTGGACTCGGCATTCCAGGACTATTTGATAGAACATGGATTCGTTTCCCAACTCTCACCGTCGAGTACACCTCAGTAGAATGGTGTAACGGAGAGGAGAAATAGGACCTTGTTAGACATGGTTCGCTCGATGATGAGTTACGCTTCCTTACCAGACTCGTTTTGGGGTTTCGCAGTGAAGACTGCAGTGTACATACTCAACTGTGTTCCCTCCAAGAGTGTTGTAAGAACACCTCTGGAGTTGTGGAACGGGCGTAAAGCTAGTTTACGTCACTTCCGCATTTAGGGTTGCCCTGCACATGTGCTTGAGGCTAATCCCAAGAAGCTGGAATCACGGTCGAGATTGTGCCTCTTTGTTGGAATCACGGGCGTAAAGCTGTTACATCTTTGTAGGCTAATCCCAAGAAAGGTACACGAAGGGGTTATTTTTATGATCCAACGGAAAATAGGGTGTTTGTTTCAACAAACGCTACTTTCCTAGAGGAGGATCATATAAGGGAGCACAGTCCATGAAACAAAGTCGTGTTACGTGAACTTTCCAATGAAACTGAAACTTCAACAAGAGTTGTTGAAGAGCCTGCTACATCAACCAGAGTTGTTGATGGGAGTTCATCCAGTAGGTCAGTTCCACCTCAAGAGTTGAGGGAACCTTGACGTAGTGGGAGGGTTGCGAACCCACCCGTTCTCTATCTGGGTTTCACGAAAATCCTTGCTATGGGAGTAGATGGCGACGTTGAGGATCCGTTGTCTATAAGAAAGCAATGGAGGATGTTAACCGGGATGAATGGTTCAAGACCATGGATCTCGAGATGGAGTCGATGTACTTTACCTCAGTATGGGATCTTGTAGATCAACCTGATGGGGTCGCCCTATAGGTTGTAAATGGATCTACAAGCGCAAACGGGGTGCTGAAGGGAAGGTACAAACCTTTAAGGCTCGACTTGTGGAAAAGAGTTATACCCAGGTAGAGAGAGTCGACTATGAGGAGACTTTCTCGCCTGTTGCCATGTTAAAGTCGATCCGCATCCTCCTTTCCATTGCAACTTATTATAATTATGAGATCTGGCAAATGGACGTCAAGACGGCCTTTCTGAATGGAAATCTTGAGGAGACCATTTATATGATGAAACCCGAGGGATTCATAGCCCAAGGTCAAGAGCAAAAGATTTGCAAACTGAATCAGTCCATTTATAGACTGAAACAGGCGTTTCGACCTTGGAACATATGGTTTGATACTGTGATCAAGTCGTATAGCTTTGACCAAAACGTTGATGAACCTTGTGTCTACAAGAAGATCATTAACGCTTCAATAATCTTCTTAGTGTTGTATGTAGACGATATCCTATTCATTTTGAAAGATATAGGCCTACTGACTGCAGTTAAGAACTGGCTAGCGACCTAATTCCAAATGAAAGATTTGGGAGAGGCTCATTTTGTTCTAGGTATACAGATCTTTCGGGATCGTAAGAACTAAATGCTAACACTGTCTCAGGCATTGTACATTGATAATATATTGCTCAAGTACTCGATGCAGGACTCCAAGAGGGGCCTACTACCATTCAGACATGGAGTATCTTTGTCTAAGGAAATGTGTCCTAAGACGCCTTAGGAGGTTGAGGAGATGAGATGGGTCCCATATGCGTCTGTCGTTGGCAGTTTGATGTACGCGATGCTCTGTACTCATCCAGACATCTGCTACGCTGTGGGCATAGTTAGTAGGTATTAGTCTAACCCAGGCCAGGGTCACTGGACCGCAGTGAAGAACTTCCTCAAGTATCTTCGTAAAACGAGGGACTAGATGCTCGTGTATGGTTCAAGGGATTTGATCCTTACAGAATACACAGATTCCGACTTTCAGATTGATAAGGACTCTCGCAAGTCCACGTCAGGGTCAGTCTTTACTCTTAACGGAGGAGCTGTAGTGTGGCGAAGCACTAAGCAAAGGTTCATCGCTGACTCCACTATGAAGGCGAAGTACGTAGCGGCTTGCGAAGCTGCTAAGGAGGCCGTCTGGCTCAGAAAGTTCTTGACAGACCTCGAAGTTATTCCAGATATGTCTAGGCCCATTACCCTCTATTGTGATAATAGTGGAGTAGTCGCGAACTCCAAGGAGCTAAGGAGTCACCGGTGCAGTAAACACATAGAGCGGAAGTATCATCTGATCCGCAAGATAGTGATCGAGAGGATGTGATCGTCGCGCAAATCGCTTCGGAGCATAATGTTGTTAACTCGTTTACGAAGGCTCTCACGGCTACAGTGTTTGAAGGTCTCCTACAGAGAATGGGTCTACAGGATAGCCTGCGGCTGGACTAGGGCAAGTGGGAGATTTTCTTGTACTGGGCTTTTATGCCCTAGTTTATTGTTTTGTACTAGTTTATTGTACGCCCCACTTCGCTTTAGGACAAGTGGGAGATTGTTGGGGTTGATGTCCTAAAGTCTCGTGTTCTGTAGTTTGTAAACAGTATGTACGAACACTTGTGATGTTAATATATGATATTTACTTCACATCTTGTATTTTGCTCGGTTAATTGTTTTATTTACTTTACCACAAACCAATAAACATAAAATCCCTGGTTATCTGTATGTGACTCAAGCATGTATGTGGTGACATACAAGTGGATCATGTCTTGAGTGATAACCAAAATGGTCTGTAGTAAATGGATAAAGGAGGGAAACCTTATCCTGGTAACGCTACGGACACGGCCCACTTTGTGGAATGGTCACAAGTGTTGTGACTTGCCACAGATGGTCTGATACGGATCATTCGTGTTTGGGACATGCGAGCGAGGGCGTCCTATACAAAGAGTTTGTGTAACACCTGACCACGAAGTGTTAACGTCTCATTATATAACACCGTTTATGATAGAGACTTCACTTCACTAGGATGACCATAGGTAACATTACCTCAATCCTGTGTGAGTTGGGAACTCCTGCCATTGAGGGTGGTCCTTTGATTTGTATGGGTGCGAGTGACCAGGTCGCCGATTCAAATCTACCATTTTGGGGATTCGTCTAATTTGGGAGCTGGGAACTCAGCTACACAAGATGGAATTCACTCATTCCCTAAGGCAGGGATAAGTAGATAGATAGCTCCCTTAAGGGCTGATTCCGGAGCTTGAACGATGTGACGCCACATACCTTCTTTTGGCCCGAGAGGTATTCACACATAGTTGGACTATGTTGTATTGTTCATTAAAGGAATCAGTGGTACTTAAGGAGTGAGATGTAATTACAGGGGCAAAACGGTAAATTAGTCCAGTTGTAGTTACGAGCATCTGTGAAGGGTCATCGTACTCATGATTGGTTATATTCAATGGACACAGAAATATATCTGTGGAAAGAAGAGTTCAGCTGTTGGTCTTCAGTGGAATCACTGACATTTAACGGATGGTGGATCTCGTGGCTAAAGTTTTTAGCCAGCTATTCACGTACCATTGGAGCTTCGAGCCACAGGTCCATTAGGTCCCCTGGGTAGCTTGGATAAAGACGAGAACCAGTGTTTGGGTTAATTTGAAATATTCAAATTGACAAGAGGAAGTTCGATTATATATGATATAATTGGACTGGTTAATTATATATGATATAATTGGCTAAACGTATGAGATACATTATTTTGGAGGAAATTAGATATAAATATGATTTATATCAAGTAGAGGAGAAAATACTATAATAGATATGTGATATCAAACTATAAGATATAAATATAATATGATTATATTTATTAATTAATTAATTGATTAATTATATGATAATTAATCCATTTTTTCCACGTTCGGACGTGGGTAGTGGGCAGCGTTGGTTATGGTAACTGACGGGTTAAAAATGAAAAGAGTTTTTCAGTTTGTGGATCGTATTCAATATTTTTGAGCGCCCAAAAGAATTCGTGAGACGATCACCCGAGAGCCTATGTTATAGGCACTTCTCCATCTGAACGATCGTGTGCCTCACGATTTATCTAAATGATCGTATATGTTTTTCCTAAACGATCGTTCAGCTTTTCATACTCAATCGTGTAGCTCCTCTATGCGACAAGTACTTTTGCTATACGATAGCACTATTTTATCTCCCACTTGCTTATCGTCTACACGACTCGTTGTCCTCCGTCCTCTACCAAATTCACCAAAGCCCACTCTTTGGGTTTTCACTCCGAGAATACCCGGGGCTCATTAGTGGTGGTGTCATCCCCGCTGCGGCGTTCATGTTCGCGTTGATCGTGCTGTTACAGTCGACGTTCCCGCCGGGTGTTGGTAGATCTATTGGAGGTTTCCGCTGCATTGGAGTTCCAAAGTGTGAAGATAGTCTTAAACTGGTACGAAATTCTTTCCCTTATGTTTATCTTGTTCTGAGCATGCCGATAATTAGATTTGATTGCATAACTGTATGTGTTGAATGTATTTCATTATATTTCTGTCACGGTGAGTTCGGAGCAATCTGAATGCGCTCATGGAACTCTCGGTATGAGATCCTTCAGTAAGTTCTAGGTTTTCTCTAGTTTAGAGGGTTTTGGATTGAATTCTTTGTAATTTTGGGAGGTTTATTTGAATGCAATTTTATATATTTTGATTGTGAGTTTCCTTTCTGATTAAATTGCTTTGTAATCATATTTTCTCTTGATTTTCGCTTTGTAATTATATTTTCTCTTGATTGTCTGACAAACTACTTGGGATTTTCTGATTGAATGCTTGCGAGTTTGGCTTGCAGTATGTGACATAAGATTATAAGTTGGTTTCTAATAAATGAAAGGTTAGATAGGCTTGCAATTTGTTGTCTATAACAAATAGTATTGTTCCTATTGACCTATTGGAAATTGTATTGAATGTTTGGTTAGACGATAGAAACTAAATATTCATCCAAGCATAAGCCCTAAAGGGTAATGCGGTTAGGTATATGTGTTTAGTATGGATTCATCTATCATGTTTAACTAATTAGGTATTTGAGACCATTGGTTGGATGTCCAATCAATTGAGCTAGGCATAATTAAAAACCACAAGATTGCATTTGAATAGCTCGATAAACAAGATTACATTGAGTCATTCCGATATTTGTCCTCTAAGCTAGAGCATATTTGTTAATTGCATTTCTATCGTTTATTTTCTTGCAATTCGACTTATCCAATCCACACCAAACCACCCCATTTTACCATTCTAACTAAAAATGCACTTCGAGGAACTAATCTTCTATGCTTCTCTATGGTCCGACCCAGGACTTTCCACTTGTACTATCAGTTAGTATAAGTAGGTTGTTCGATGAATTATAAATATTATTTGACTAATAAGGATTTATAAGCAACGATAAATTTTTAGCATATTGGCATCGCTGCCGGGGAAGTCAATTAGTTCTTCTTAGTTAGTTTTTAGTTAAAGTTTCTTTTGCTTTGATTTGTTTTCTTTTTGTGTCAGTTAAGCATGACATGGTTTCCAAATCAATCTTGGATGTACGAAAGTCGAGTTACAAGTCTTGACGATGAGTTAAGTGGCCTTGACCGCCACATTGCCAAGTTGATTTCCTTAACTGGCCATTTAATGGAAAAGAGTTCACAGCAAATAGAGGTGTGTGGGAGTTGCCTACTCGAGGGGCATCCTAGCAAGCATGCCCGAAGTTGCAGTGGATGCCAGCACCATGTGGATTCACCGAGGAGGTGTATTATGATCATTTGGACTATAAGTCTCATCATCCTATATGGGAGGAGTCTTTTGACCATGGATACTCACGATGGCAGTAGAGCTTAGACAACCAAGATTTCTCAGCACTGCATCAATGACTCATGCTCAGTCTTCAGGGTCAGGTAAGTCTTTAGAGGCTTTGGTTATGGAGCTTGCTGCTGCACTTTTGAGCTTCAGTAGGTGATGTGTTATTTTATGTGATGAAATAATGGAATGAAATGCGGTGATGGGAAATGCGTTGAGCAACAAGTTTTCTCAGCAGAATCGAAATGTAAACCCTACTAAGTTTCCTGGCAAGTTCAGGGTCGAACTCAAGGACTAAGGAAAACGGTATGCGGTGATAATTTTCAAGAATACTTTGCGGTAACTAAAAAATCAAATAGTTGTTTTGGGTTGTTATTTGCGGTGTAAAATAAATGTATGCGATGGAGTTACGAAAAAAGTTGATAATACGGAAGATGCAATGCGATGGAGTTACGAAAAAAGTTAATAATACGGAAGATGCAATGAATATGCGGGGAACGGGTTGAGAGGGGGTTCAGCTAACACTTCCTAGGTACGTTCATGTTATGCGATCATGCAACACACATACAATAGCAAATCATCTCTCAACACAAATGCTACAGCTTTTAGTACTAGAATGCATGTGATATATGTGATGAGTCTATAGGACCTACACATAAGCCTCTATTCTTATTTATGGGATGACAACATGACACACACACAAATAAGGCGACCACATAATATCATAACCTATCTCTAGGGTGCATGCAATGCATGTTGGCAAACAGAGCTTATCTCTAAGTCCTTATCTCTCGCTTATGCAGATCTAATCTCGCTCTCTCGAGTCTAGATTCTAACCTAACTCTCTCAAGTCTTAGGTTCTTTCTTTAGACTCTCTCTCGAGTAGCTCTACAGGGATGTTGGGCACAGCATAAAACAAGATAATTGCAAGCAATGAAGATCCTAGGTCATGTTAGCTTAGTTCTTCTCAACCCATTCGATAAATTTAGCTACACATGCGTGCTTTTAAGAGAGTGAACAGATGTAGATAGGCAAGTTCATTTTATAGATATAAAGTTGAAATACAAAATAACAATGCAAGATGAGAATAAAGAGCCTGGAGCAATCTCTTGCTTCCCAAGGCTTTTACACTGTCTTTTCTACTCTTTCAAAAGATAGTCTCGCTCTCACGAGAGTCGACCCTCTCTCCGCTTTTCAACGCCTCTGGGTTCTCTCTCGAGCTAACTAGAGCGATCTTCCGGCATCTCTTCCCTTCTTTCACTCTGCCTTCTAAGTAAAAAGGAAAACTATGAACAAGGCTATTCTATCTAAGGGAAAATTCTCTAACTATCTGAACTCCTTTACTGAAGGTTGCTATCAGTATTTATAGAGATTTAAGGTGAAAGGCGTCTTCTCTCTTATGATTGCACTGATAGAATGGCATTAATTCTCTGTCTGATGCGCCGAATATTTGTCACAGAAAAGCTGAGTGTACTTGCTACAGTAGTTTGTTAGCGGCTTGTCAACTTAATTCGGACTCGACCGTCATCAGCATTCTATCCCATCGTGATTTAGTATGCTTTTCACCCAGATACGCCCACCAAGTTGCGTCGGCTCCATGCGGCAATCCTTCTTGAGCAGATACTTGCGAGCACAAATCATCGCAAAGCCTTGTGATAACGCTGCGTTCGACCATTGATTTCTTGTGATTGCATTTTCCGCCTTGCGTCAACGCATATTCTGCACAAAAATACACAAGTTAACTATTTTCATGTGATGGACGCATGCGACCGAAATATTGCATACTTAATGCTTTTTGGACGCAATTTTAGATATTTTATCAACGCAAACCTTCATTGTTTAATAACTTAGTACTGTAATAACCTGACTTTCTGCCCGTTATCAGCAGGACAATCTCCATAGGCCACAAGAGTTCAAGCGCTTCCAGAAGAAGAGTTGTTGCCCCGAGGCAGAGGCTAGAACTAACTTGCAAAGTCTGAGTGATCTTGTTGCTCAATTTGCAACTTCTGTTGGGAGGCCAGATGAGCCGTTGCTAGACCATACTTTGGATTTCCCAGAGGCCCAAAAGCATGAGGTAGTCTATGTCGACGCAGTGGAGGAAGAGGAACCACTTTCTAGATAGAGACTTTGAGTGTGTGTGATCGCATGATATAATTATTTTTAGATAAAAGAGGTAAAATAACTTATATTTCTACAAGTTATCACTATCTGTTAGACTAAAGTAGAAGACAACTTATATGTGTTAAGACCAACTGAATCAAAAGCATTTTTAAATCATGAAATGTTTAAAACTACGAATACTCGACAAAAAGGCAAAGAATTTCTCCAAGTAACAATGATATGTATCTTTGGCATTTGAGATTAGGTCATATAAGTCTCGATAGGATTGGGAGATTGGTAAAGAATGGACTTCTAAGAAACTTATAAGATAATTTATTACCTCCGTGTGAATCTTGTCTTGAAGGAAAAATGACTAAAAGACCTCGGTCCATGCCCCAAGTCGATCGGCGGACCGGCTTGTCACCGTTCTACATCCGACTGGGGCATATCGCTGGCCCTCATCCGCTTCCCTCCCGACAATTTCAAGCACTATTTGACTCTCTTTTCAAAGTCCTTTTCATCTTTCCCTCGCGGTACTTGTTTGCCCTTTTAGTGGAAAAGGTTAGAGAGCCAAAGAGCCCTTAAAGCTCATACGTTCGGATCTTTGTGGTCTAATGAATGTAAATGCTAGAGGAGGGTACGAATACTTCATTTCTTTCATAGATGATTATTCGAGGCATGGTTACTTATACCTAATGGAACATAAATCTAAGGCCTTTGAAAAGTTTAAAGAGTATAAGGTTAAAGTTGCATACCTATTAGGTAAAACAATTAAAACACTTCGGTCTGATCGGGATGAAGAGTACATGGACTTAGAATTTTAGGAATATATGATAAAACATGGAATTCAATCCTAACTTTTAGCACCTGGTACACCTCAACAGAACAGTGTATCAGAGAGAAGAAATAGAATCTTATTAGATATGGTTCGTGCTATAATGAACTATGCTCAATTGCCTAACTTATTTCGATGGGGGTATGCAGTAAAGACTGAAGTTCACATTTTGAACAATGTTCCCTCGAAGAGTATTTCTGAAACACATTTTGAGTTATAGAAGGGGCATTAATCGAGTTTACGTTACTTCAGAATCTGGGTTTGTTCTACACATGTGTTAGTGACAAATCCTAAGAAGTTGGAAACTCGTTCAAGGTTATGCCAATTTGTTGGTTACCCTAAAGAAACAATAGGTGGTATGTTCTATGACCCTTAGGAAAATAAGGTGTTTGTATCAACAAATGCTACATTTTTAGAGGAAGACCATATGAGAGATCATAAACCATGTAGCAAAATAGTATTATGTTAAGCTACTGAAGAATCAACAATGGTTGTTGATGCAACTCGTCCTTTATCAAGAGTTAATGAAAAAGCCGACATTAATGGAACATGAGACATACGAAAAAAGGATCTAATTACACTCTAATTGCTTTTAATTTAAAGGGAAAAAAATGCAATTGAAGGAAAAATAGTAAATTAAAAATTACCTTTGAAGCTCCTGAAAACCACTTATCCTCGCTGAATCTCGACCGGAACTCTTCCGGACCACCACTAGAGTTGACCTACTATCCTCTGGACTCAGAATCGAGTTGTGGGACCCGATGGATGAAGAACTCGAGAGAGAGAAAGAGATGGAAAAAAGATGGAGATTTTTTGGGTTGGGTTTTTAATTTTTTTCAGCCCAATTTTGAAAACTAATTTTTTCAAAAATAGCAAAAGTTTTTTCATTCAAATTGAAAGCCCAATTTATAGAAAAAAGCCATGCACCTAGAATCCACTATCTAAGTGGGCTTAATGTCTCCACTATAAGCCAACACCTAGCCCATTATTTTGTTAATGGAATTATCCAATAAAAGTTTGAATTTTCCCACTAACTTTAGTCAAAGGGCAAAATAGTCATTTTGTCAAAGTCAAACTTTGACCAAAAAGTCAACATTTTGACTTTTTATGATCTTTCCGTGTTGACTAATTTTGACCTCCCGAACATGAATCCGCATTCATTTTCTCGAAATTCAAATCACATTTGAATATAAGGTCGGTCAAAGTTTGACTTTTCAAAGTCAAAAGTCAACTCTTTAACTTTTTACATCTTTGACCATTTCCATTATTTCCGAGCTTCTGAATATGAACGTATTCATATTCTTGATATTTAAATCACATTTAAATATTCAACTGTATCTTTAAACTGAAAAACCCGACCACTATATCACATATACTTGTCGGTTTCTCTCTCTTCACCTAATTCGAACAATTTGAATCATTCTATAATACTGTTCTAAGTTTAATCCATATGAGCTAGTAGGGGAACCTAATGGACCTATAGATCATGGGCTCCAACGATCAGAGATTAGCTGGCTAAAATTCTTTTAGACGGAGCTAATCAACATTCTTAACTAACTGATCATTCCATTATAGTCCCCAGTTGCACTCCCCTCACTATAGATATATTTGTGTCCATTTGATATAACCATGATTAGTATGCTAATCCTTCACAGGTTACATAAAAACCGTTTTACCCCCAAGACTACATCTTGTTCCTTAAGTTCCACTGATCCTCTAATGAACAATTGGTTTAAGGTCCAACCTATAACCGAACCCTTCTCAGGCCAAGCAGAGGGTGGGGCCCCTTGTTCAAGACCTGGATTCAGTACTAAAGGGAACAACCTATCTACTATTCCTATAATATATAGGAGTGAATTCCATCTTGCACCCTATGTTCCCTATGAGTGAATTTCATCTTGCACCCTATGTTCTCAGCTATCCACCTGATCTTACCCCTAAAATGGGAGGCTTATTGGCCAATGATATTGAGCTGCCCTCACCTATGCAGATCTAAGGATAATTCCAAGTGAACAGGAGTTCATAGTTAGCTCAGGATTAAGATTAAGTTACTTAGGTCATCAATTAATGAAATAGTCAGTTTTATACATAAAATGGCGTTTAGAACATAAAAAGTGACTATTTCATGGTTCAGTCTTATGCAAACTCATTGTATAGGATGCCCCCACTTTCATGTCTCCACATGAATGATTTAGGATCACATCGTTTATACTAACTACAAAATGGGCCACATCCATAGTGTCCCCAGAATAAGGCGCCCAACCTTATTCATATACTATAGACCATTTTTGTTATATATTTGAACTTGATCCACATTTATGTCACTACATAAAGTTCAAACTACATTACATAGCCTCAGGACCTTAGTTTATTGGATTCAAGATTACAATTTCAATAACAACTTTATCGAAAAACAAAATAGAATATGTTTATTAATTTACAAACTACGAGTTTTAAGACATAAAATCCAACAAACTCCCACTTGGACTAAAACTCCGAGTGGAGTATCACAATGTTGAATTTAAGTGAAAAACATATGAGTACAATAAACATATGAATACAATAAACTAGGGCATATACCCAAAAGACACTTTAGGTCAGTCTCGTCCTTCTCAATCGTTGAGAGTGCCTTGATGCAGTGGGAAGATTGCGACACAACCTGACCGTTACATAGGTTTAACTGAAACTCAGGTTGTCATACTAGATGATGGTTTAAGGATCCATTTTCCTATAAACACACAATGAATGATGTAGACAAGGACCAATGGGTCAAAGCCATGGACCTTGAAATGGAGTCTATGTAATCCAATTCAGTATGAGAGCTTGTAGATCTTCCTGAAGGGGTTAAACCCATAGGGTGTAAATGGATCTATAAAAGAAAGAGAGATGTAGCTAGAAAGGTACAAATCTTCAAAGCTAGACTTGTAGAAAAGGGTTGTACCTAGAGGGAAGAGGTTGACTATGAGGAAACTTTTTCCCCTATTGCTATGCTTAATTCTATAAGAATTCTCTTGTCCACAACCACATATGATAACTATGAGATATGGAAAATGGATGTCAAGACTGCTTTTCTGAATGGAAATCTTGAAGAAAAGATCTTTATGTCTCAGCCCGAGGGGTTCATAGCCCAAGGTCAAGAGCGAAAATTTTGCAAGCTAAATCGATCCATTTATAAGTTGAAGCAACGTCTAGATTATGGAACATTAGATTTGATACAGTGATCAAATCTTTTGGTTTTGATCAAAAGGTTGAGGAACCTTGTATCTACAATAAAATCATCAACGATAAAGTAACTTTCTTAGTACTTTATGTGGACGATATCCCACTCATTGGGAATGATATAGGGTACCTTACTGACTTAAAGAATGGTTGGTAGCCCAATTGCAAATAAAAGATTTGGGAGTAGCGCAATATGTATTCGGGATCCAAATCATTAGTGATCACAAGAACAAAATGTTGGCTCTGTCTCAAGCAACTTATATTGGCAAAATGTTGACTCAATATTCGATGCAGAACTCTAAGAAGGGTTTATTACCTTTCAGGCACGGGGTTCACTTGTCTAAGGAACAATGTCTTAGGACACCTCAAGAAGTTGAGGATATGAGACGTATTCCCTATTCCTCAGTTGTGGGCAGCTTAATGTATGATATGCTCTACACTAGGCCAAACATTTGTTATACAGTGGGAATAGTCAGTAGGTACCAATCCAATTCAGGGTTAGACCACTAGAATGCGGTTAAAAACATCCTCAAGTATCTTAGGAGAACGAGGGACTATAAGCCGGTGTATAAAGCTAAGGATTTAATCCTTATGGGATACACTGATTCTGATTTCCAAACTGATAAGGATTCTAGGAAATCCACGTCAGGGTCAGTGTTTACACTGAACGAGGGAGATGTAGTATGGCAAAGTATCAAGTAAGGATGCATTGCAAATTCTACTATGGAGGCTGAATATGTAGTTGATTGTGAAGCAACAAAGGAATTGGTTTGGCTCAAAAAGTTCCTAAACGATTTAGAAGTGGTTCCAAATATAGACTTGCCCATCACCTTATACTATGACAATAGTGGGGCAGTAGCTAACTCTAAAGAACCTCACGGTCATAAATGAGGAAAACATATTGAGAGGAAGTATCACCTGATACGAGAGATTGTGCAATGAGCAAATGTGATCATCACAAAGATCGCCTTGGAGCACATCATTGTTAATCCATTTACGAAGGCTCTCGGGGCTAAATTTTTCAAGGGTCATCTAGAGAATCTAGGTCTATAAAATATGTATATTGTATAATCTAGGGCAAGTAGGAGATGTGTAATGGGTATATGGATGCCCTAGTTTATTGTATTTATTTACCATATTCCCACTGTTTTGGATTCAGATATTATGTACAATCTACTGACTAGAGTTTTAGTTCAAGTGGGAGTTTGTTGTATGCCCTAGAATTCCTAGATAGTAAATGTTATCAATTGAATCTATCAATAAAGAATTATCGATGTTAATTCAATAAATGTTGTTGATTGTCTTGTATTCTATTTTGTCTTAATAACCTTAAGTCTAATAAACTAACATTCAAGGTTGTCTTATGGGTCTTGAACTGTACGTGGAGACATATAGGATCAATGTTCAATAAATAGCCTAAAGGGTTTATTGTATATGGATAAGGCTGGGTATCTTATCCTTGTGACACTATATATACGACCCACTTTGTATTTGATAGAAACACAATGATCCAATGTGTTCGTGTAGGTGACACGCAAGTGGGGGTATCCTATGAAATGAGTTTGCATAAGACCGGACCGCAAAATAGTAACCACTTGATGTAACGTCATTAACTAATTTGGTTCCTATTTCAATTAGATGACCTAGGCAACTTAGTCTTAACCTTAAGTTTATTATGTGTTGGAGTTAATGTCCTAAATCGAGTGTATCTTGTAGTTTGTACAAACAAACATATCTGATAAAATAAAAGGTATTTTATTAATGTTTAGACTACATTAAATCAATCCAATAAATTAAGATCCAAGGTTGTTTTATGAAACTTAAACATGTATGTGGAGACATACAAGTGGATCATGTTTAAGTAATAACCTAAACGGGTTATAGTAGATGGATAAGGCTGGGTACCGTATCCTAGTGACACTATGAATACGACCTACTTTGTAGATGTTACAATTATTGTAAACTACTACAAATGGTCTGATCCAGATCGATCATGTGGATACATACGAGTGGAGGTATTCTATACAAAGAGTTTGTATAAGACCAGACTGCGTAATGAATAGTCTCTCTGTATAACACCATTGCTAGAAGAGACTTACATTTCACTAGGATGACCATAGATGACTTGACCTTAATCTTGAGTGAGTTGTGAACTCTTGTCTATGAGGGCAGTCCTTTGATTTGTATGGGTGAGATTGGCCTTGTTAGCTGACTCATGGAATTCACTCATTTTCCAACCTTAGAGAAAGTAGATAAATTGCTCCCTTAATAGCTAATATCGGGTCTTGAACATTGAGGCCTCAACCTCTCACTGCCCCGAGAGGTGTTAGTTTATAGTTACGCTATAAACTGTTTGTTCATTAGAGACATCAGTGGAATTTAAGGAGTTAGATGTAACTATAGGGGTAAAACGGTATTATGACCCAACTATAGTTATGAGCAATTTGTGAAGGGTCGACTCGCTGTTGATTGGTTACATCCGTGGACACAAAAATAAATCTATAGTCGGAAGAGTACAGCTATCAGTTTTTAATGGAGTGATCGGTAGTTAATGAAAATTGATTAACATAACTAAAGAGTTTGATTAATTAACCTTTTATCACTGAAGCTTCTAAATTTTAGGTCAATAAGGTCCCTTTGTTAGCTCACTAAAGGATATATAAGAGGAATGGTTTGATTGTTCAAATCAATTGCATATTAATGAGATTAATATAAAATAGTTAATTATAGATGTGATCTATAATTAGGAGAGAAAAATATTTGAATAAGATTCAAATATTAAAGAGATGTATCCATATAAATATGTGATAATTATATGTTGATTAATTCTATATTAAATATGATTTAGTGTAGTCATTTAATTGAGTAATTAATGGTTAATTAATTTTTGAGAAGTAGAGATAAATAAACGTGATGTTTATTTATTTATTTATTTATTTATTTATTATTATATTAAATTGGATTTAATATATATGGTTATTTAATTATTGGACTAATTAATTAAATAAAAATTATTTAATTAAATTAGAACTAGAGTAGAAATAACAAAGATTAGGAGAAGGGGATCACCCCTCCTCACTATAAATAGGTCTTCATCGCTCATGTTTGTGTTACAGTTGAATTGGGAATTCTGAATCCTAGTCTCCTATTAATTCTCTCAAAATCTCTCTTTTTTTTTCTCTACTACTTCTTCTTCCTCTTCCAAGTTTTGGAGACCATACATCCAATTCTTGGGATCCTAGAGAATAACAAGGTGAAAAGACGTTCCGGAGAAGACGCAGAGGGAATCGTGAAGAATTTGGAAATCTACAAAGGTAAGGTTTAGC